>NC_060196.1:37351389-37406389 GCF_021184085.1 Oncorhynchus gorbuscha | reverse complement strand
AGAGCAGAGAGAGAGAGAGCGAGAGAGAGAGAGGAGAGCCCAGAGAGAGAGCGAGAGCCCCGAGAGAGAGAGAGTGAGAGGCCCAGAGAGAGAGCGAGCCCGAGAGAGAGAGAGAGAGAGAGAGAGAGAGAGAGAGAGAGAGAGAGAGAGAGAGAGAGAGAGAGAGAGAGAGAGAGAGAGAGAGAGAGAGAGAGAGAGAGAGAGAGAGCCCCGAGAGAGAGAGAGAGAGAGAGAGAGCAACGAGAGAGAGAGAGAGCCCGAGAGAGAGAGAGCAGACAGAGAGAGAGAGAGAGAGCGAGAGAGAGAGAGAGCCCGAGAAAGGAGAGAGAGAAGCGCCCCGAGGAGAGAGAGAGCGAGAGCCCCGAGAAGAAGAGCGAGCCCCCGAGGGAGAGAGAGAGAGAGCGAGAGAGAGAGAGAGCGCCCCGAGGGAGAGAGAGCGAGAGAGCGGGAGCCCCGAGGGAGAGAGAGCGAGTGCCCCGAGGGAGAGAGAGCGAGCGCCCCGAGGGAGAGAGAGCGAGCGCCCCGAGGGAGAGAGAGAGCCCGAGAAGAGCGGAGCCCCGAGGGAGAGAGAGCGAGCGCCCCGAGAGAGAGAGCGGCGCCCCGAGAGAGAGAGAGGGAGAGCGAGCGCCCGAGGGAGAGAGAGCGCCCGAGGAGAGAGAGAGAGAGAGCGAGAGCCCAGAAAGAGCGAGTGAGCACAGAGAGAGAGAGCGAGTGAGCACAGAGAGAGAGAGCGAGAGAGCAAGAGAGCCCCTGAGAGAGCGAGAGAAAGAGAGAGAGCGAGAGCCCCGAGAGAGAGAGAGAGCGAGAGCCCGAGAGAGAGAGAGCGAGAGCCGAGAGAGCGCGGGGGGAGAGAGAGCGCGCCCGGGGAGAGAGCGAGCGCCCGAGAGAGGGAGAGAGAGCGGCGCCTAGGGAGGGAGAGCCCTGAGAGAGCAGAAAGAGCGAGCGAGCACAGAGAGAGTGAGAGGCCCGAGGGAGAGGGAGCCCTGAGAGAGAGAGAGAGAGAGAGAGAGGCCCGAGGGAGAGAGAGCCCTGAGAGAGAGAGAGAGCCCTGAGAGAGAGAGAGCCCTGAGAGAGAGAGAGAGAGAGAGAGAGAGAGAGAGAGAGAGAGAGAGAGAGAGAGAGAGCCCCGAGGGAGAGAGAGCGAGCGCCGAGAGAGAGAGAGAGAGAGAGAGAGCACCCCGAGGGAGAGAGAGAGAGAGAGAGAGCACCCCGAGGGAGAGAGCGAGACAGAGAGAGAGAGCGAGAGCCCAGAGAGAGAGCGGCCCAGAGAGAGAGAGCGAGAGAGCAACGAGAGAGAGCGAGAGGAGGGAGAGAGCGCACCGAGAAAGGAGAGAGAGAGAGCGCCCCGAGAGGGAGAGATAGAGAGCGAGAGCCCCGAGAGAGAGCCCAGAGAGAGCGGGAGCCCCGAGTGTGAGAGAGAGCGAGAGCCCCGAGAGAGAGCGAGAGAGCGAGAGCCCCGAGGGAGAGAGAGAGTGCCCCGAGAGAGAGAGAGTGCCCCGAGGGAGAGAGAGCGAGCGCCCCGAGGGAGAGAGAGCGAGCGCCCCGAGGGAGAGAGAGCGAGCGCCCCGAGGGAGAGAGAGCGAGCGCCCCGAGGGAGAGAGAGCGAGCGCCCCGAGGGAGAGAGAGCGAGCGCCCCGAGGGAGAGAGAGCCCTGAGAGAGTGAGAGAGCAGAAAGAGCGAGTGAGCACAGAGAGAGAGAGCGAGAGAGCAAGAGAGACATAGCCCTGAGAGAGCGAGAGAAAGAGAGAGAGAGCGAGAGCCCCGAGAGAGAGAGCCCCGAGAGAGAGAGCGAGAGCCCAGAGAGTGAGAGAGCGAGAGCCCCGAGAGAGAGAGAGCGCGCCCCGGGGGAGAGAGAGCGCGCGCCCCGGGGGAGAGAGAGCGAGCGCCCCGAGGGAGAGAGAGCGAGCGCCTAGGGAGGGAGAGCCCTGAGAGAGCGAGAGAGCAGAAAGAGCGAGCGAGCACAGAGAGAGTGAGAGAGAGAGTGAGAGGCCCGAGGGAGAGAGAGCCCTGAGAGAGAGAGAGAAAGAGAGAGAGAGAGAGAGAGAGGCCCGAGGGAGAGAGAGCCCTGAGAGAGAGAGAGAGAGAGCCCTGAGAGAGAGAGAGAGAGAGAGAGAGAGAGAGAGAGAGAGAGAGAGAGAGAGAGAGAGAGAGAGAGAGAGAGAGAGAGAGCCCCGAGATGGAGAGGGAGAGAGAGCGCACCGAGAAAGGAGAGAGAGAGCGCCTCGAGAAAGGAGAGAGTGTGAGGACCCCGAGAGGGAGAGATAGAGAGCGAGAGCCCCGAGAGAGAGCCCAGAGAGTGAGAGAGCGAGAGCCCCGAGAGAGAGCGGGAGCCCCGAGGGAGAGAGAGCGAGCACCGCGAGAGAGAGAGAGAGAGAGCACCCCGAGGGAGAGAGCGAGCACAGAGAGAGAGAGCGAGAGCCCAGAGAGAGAGCGAGAGCCCAGAGAGAGAGAGAGCCCTGAGAGAGCAACGAGAGAGAGAGAGCCCCGAGAGGGAGAGGGAGAGAGAGCGCACCGAGAAAGGAGAGAGAGAGAGCGCCTCGAGAGGGAGCCCTGAGAGTGAGAGAGCGAGAGCCCCGAGAGAGAGCCCTGAGAGTGAGAGAGCGAGAGCCCCGAGAGAGCGAGAGCGGGAGCCCGAGAGAGAGAGAGAGCGCCCGAGGAGAGAGAGCGAGGCGGGAGCTCCGAGGAGAGCGAGAGAGCGGGAGCTCCGAGGAGAGAGAGAGCGCCCCGAGGGAGAGAGAGCGAGCGCCCCGAGGGAGAGAGAGCGAGCGCCCCGAGGGAGAGAGAGCGAGCGCCCCGAGGGAGAGAGAGCGAGCGCCCCGAGGGAGAGAGAGCCCTGAGAGAGAGAGAGCCCCGAGAGAGAGAGAGTGAGAGAGAGAGAGCGAGAGCCCAGAGAGTGAGAGAGCACCCCGAGGGAGAGAGAGCGAGCACCCCTAGGGAGAGAGAGCGAGCGCCTAGGGAGGGAGAGCCCTGAGAGAGAGCCCTGAGAGAGAGTGAGAGCGAGCGAGCACAGAGAGAGAGCGAGAGAGCACAGAGAGCAAGAGAGAGAGATAGCCCTGAGAGACTGAGCAGAGAAGAGAGAGCGAGCAGAGGGAGAGCGAGCACAGAGAGAGAGAGCGAGCACAGAGAGAGAGAGCGAGCGAGCACAGAGAGAGAGAGCGAGCGAGCACAGAGAGCGAGAGAGAGAGATAGCCCTGAGAGAGAGAGAGCCCTGAGAGAGAGTGAGCAGAGAAGAGAGAGCGAGCAGAGAAGAGAGAGCGAGCAGAGAAGAGAGAGCGAGCAGAGAGAGAGAGAGCAATCACAGAGAGAGAGAGCAAGCACAGAGAGAGAGAGAGAGAGCAAGCTCCCCGAGAGAGAGAGCGAGCGCCCCGAGGGAGAAAGAGCGAGCGCCCCGAGGGAGAAAGAGCGAGCGCCCCGAGGGAGAAAGAGCGAGCGCCCCGAGGGAGAAAGAGCGAGCGCCCGAGGGAGGGAGAGCGAGCGCCCTGAGGGAGGGAGAGCCCTGAGAGAGAGAGAGAGAGAGAGCCCTGAGAGAGCAGAAAGAGCGAGCGAGCACGGAGAGAGAGCGAGCGATCACAGGAAGAGAGCGAGCACAGGGAGAGAGCGAGCACAGGGAGAGAGCGAGCAGGCACAGAGCGAGCGAGAGATAGCCCTGAGAGAGAGTGAGCAGAGAAGAGAGAGAGTGAGCAGAGAAGAGAGAGCGAGCAGAGAGAGAGCAAGCACAGAGAGAGAGAGAGAGCACAGAGAGAGAGAGCGAGCACAGAGAGAGAGAGCGAGAGCCCAGAGAGAGAGCGAGAGCCCAGAGAGAGAGAGAGTGAGAGGCCCGAGGGAGAGAGAGCCCTGAGAGAGAGAGAGAGAGAGAGAGAGAGAGAGAGAGAGAGAGAGAGAGAGGCCCGAGGGAGAGAGAGCCCTGAGAGAGAGAGAGAGGCCCGAGAGAGAGAGAGAGAGAGAGAGAGAGAGAGAGAGAGAGAGAGAGAGAGAGAGAGAGAGAGAGAGAGAGCAACGAGAGAGAGAGCCCCGAGATGGAGAGGGAGAGAGAGCGCACTGAGAAAGGAGAGAGAGAGCGCACTGAGAAAGGAGAGAGAGAGCGCCACGAGGGAGAGAGAGCGAGCGCACCGAGAAAGGAGAGAGAGAGCGCCTCGAGAAAGGAGAGAGTGGAGAGAGAGAGCGAGAGAGCGGGAGCAGGGAGAGAGAGAGAGCCCTGAGAGAGAGAGCCCCGAGGGAGAGAGCGAGCCAGAGAGAGAGCGCCGAGGGAGAGCGCCAGAGGAGAGAGAGCGCCCCGAGGAGAGAGAGAGCGCCCGAGGAGAGCAAGCCCGAGGAGAGAGAGCCCTGAGAGAGGAGAGTGAGAGAGCAGAAAGAGCGAGTGAGCACAGAGAGAAGAGCGAGAGAGCAGAGAGAGAGCCCTGAGAGAGAGAGAGAGAGAGAGAGAGAGCCCCGAGAGAGAGCCCAGAGAGAGCGGAGCCCCGAGATGGAGAGGAGCGAGAGCCCCGAGAGGAGAGAGAGAGCCTCGAGAAAGGAGAGAGAGTGAGGACCCCGAGAGGGAGAGAGAGCGAGGGAGCCCCGAGAGAGAGCCCAGAGAGTGAGAGAGCGAGAGCCCCGAGAGAGAGAGAGCGGGAGCCCCGAGGGAGAGAGCGAGCGCCCGAGAGAGAGAGAGAGCACCCGAGGGAGAGAGCGAGCACAGAGAGAGCACCCGAGGAGAGCGAGAGCCCAGAGAGAGAGAGAGCCCTGAGAGAGCAACGAGAGAGAGAGCCCCGAGAGGGAGAGGGAGAGAGAGCGCACCGAGAAAGGAGAGAGAGAGAGCGCCTCGAGAAAGGAGAGAGTGTGAGCACCCCGAGAGAGAGATAGAGAAAGAGCCCGAGAGAGAGAGAGAGAGCCCCGAGGGAGAGAGAGCGAGAGAGAGAGAGAGCCCAGGGAGAGAGCGAGAGAGAGAGAGAGCCCCGAGGAGAGAGAGCGCGCCCGAGGGGAGAGAGAGCGAGCGCCCGAGGGAGAGAGAGAGCAGAGAGCGAGAGAGCACAGAGAGCGAGAGAGAGAGATAGCCCTGAGAGAGAGAGCCCTGAGAGAGAGTGAGCAGAGAAGAGAGAGCGAGCAGAGAAGAGAGAGCGAGCAGAGAAGAGAGAGCGAGCAGAGAGAGAGAGAGCACAGAGAGAGAGAGAGAGAGAGAGAGAGAGCTCCCCGAGAGAGAGAGAGAGCCCCGAGGAAAAGAGAGAGCGCCCCGAGGGAGAAAGAGCGAGCGCCCCGAGGGAGAAAAGCGAGCGCCCGAGAGGAGAGAGCGAGCGCCCTGAGGGAGGGAGAGAGAGAGAGAGAGAGAGAGAGAGAGAGAGAGAGAGAGAGAGAGAGAGAGCCCTGAGAGAGCAGAAAGAGAGCGAGCACGGAGAGAGAGCGAGCGATCACAGGAAGAGAGCGATCACAGGAAGAGAGCGAGCACAGGGAGAGCGAGCACAGGGAGAGAGCGAGCAGGCACAGAGCGAGCGAGAGATAGCCCTGAGAGAGAGTGAGCAGAGAGAGAGAGCGAGCAGAGAGAGAGCAAGCACAGAGAGAGAGAGAGAGCACAGAGAGAGAGAGCGAGCACAGAGAGAGAGAGCGAGCACAGAGAGAGAGAGCGAGAGCCCAGAGAGAGAGCGAGAGCCCAGAGAGAGAGAGAGAGAGAGAGAGAGAGCAAGCACAGAGAGAGAGAGCACAGAGAGAGCGAGCACAGAGAGAGAGAGAGAGCACAGAGAGAGCGAGAGCCCAGAGAGAGAGCGAGAGCCCAGAGAGAGAGAGAGAGAGAGAGAGAGAGAGCAAGCACAGAGAGAGAGAGCACAGAGAGAGAGAGCGAGAGCCCAGAGAGAGAGCGAGAGCCCAGAGAGAGAGAGAGCGAGGCCCGAGGGAGAGAGAGCCCTGAGAGAGAGAGAGAGAGAGAGAGAGAGAGAGAGAGAGGAGAGAGAGAGAGAGAGAGAGAGAGAGAGAGCCCTGAGAGAGCAGAAAGAGCGGCGAGCACGGAGAGAGAGAGCGATCACAGGAAGAGAGCGATCACAGGAAGAGAGCGAGCACAGGGAGAGAGCGAGCACAGGGAGAGAGCGAGCAGGCACAGAGCGAGCGAGAGATAGCCCTGAGAGAGAGTGAGCAGAGAAGAGAGAGCGAGCAGAGAGAGAGCGAGCACAGAGAGAGAGAGAGAGCACAGAGAGAGAGAGCGAGCACAGAGAGAGAGAGCGAGCACAGAGAGAGAGAGCGAGAGCCCAGAGAGAGAGCGAGAGCCCAGAGAGAGAGAGAGAGAGAGAGAGAGAGAGCACAGAGAGAGAGAGAGAGCACAGAGAGAGAGAGCGAGCACAGAGAGAGAGAGCACAGAGAGCCGAGAGCCAGAGAGAGAGCGAGAGCAGAGAGAGAGAGAGAGAGAGAGCCCTGCAAGCACAGAGAGAGAGAGCAGAGAGAGAGCGAGAGCCCAGAGAGAGAGCGAGAGCCCAGAGAGAGAGAGAGTGAGAGGCCCGAGGGAGAGAGAGCCCTGAGAGAGAGAGAGAGAGAGAGAGAGAGAGAGAGAGAGAGAGAGAGAGAGAGAGAGCCCGAGGGAGAGAGAGCCCTGAGAGAGAGAGAGAGAGAGAGAGAGAGAGAGAGAGAGAGAGAGAGAGAGAGAGAGAGAGAGAGAGAGAGAGAGAAGAGAGAGCAACGAGAGAGAGGAGAGAGAGCAACGAGAGGAGAGCCGAGATGGAGAGGGAGAGAGCGCACTGAGAAAGGAGAGAGAGCGCACTGAAAAGGAGGAGAGAGCGCCTCGAGGGAGAGAGCGAGCAGAGGAGAGAGAGAGCCCTCGAGAGAGAGCCCTGAGAGAGCGAGAGCGGGAGCACAGGGAGAGAGAGAGCCCAGAGAGTGAGAGAGAGAGCCCGAGAGAGAGAGAAGAGGAGCCCGAGGAGAGAGAGAGCGCCCGCGAGAGGCGAGCCCCGAGAGAGAGAGAGCGCCCGAGGAGAGCGAGCCCGAGAGAGAGCCCTGAGAGAGAGAGAGTGAGAGAGAGCCAGAGAGAGTGAGCACAGAGAGAGAGCCGAGAGAGCAGAGAGAGCCCTGAGAGAGAGAGAGAGAGAGAGAGAGAGAGAGAGCACAGAGAGAGAGCGAGAGAGAGAGAGAGAGCGAGAGCCCAGAGAGAGAGAGAGCGAGAGCCTGAGAGAGCGAGAGCCAGAGAGAGCCCCGAGAGAGAGAGAGAGAGAGAGCCCGAGAGGAGAGAGAGAGAGAGAGAGAGAGCGCCTCGAGAGGGAGCCCTGAGAGTGAGAGCGAGAGCCCCGAGAGAGAGCCCTGAGAGTGAGAGAGCGAGAGCCCCGAGAGAGAGCGAGAGAGCGGGAGCCCCGAGAGAGAGAGAGAGAGAGCGCCCCGAGGGAGAGAGAGCGAGAGAGCGGGAGCTCCGAGGGAGAGCGAGAGAGCGGGAGCTCCGAGGGAGAGAGAGAGAGCGCCCCGAGGGAGAGAGAGCGAGCGCCCCGAGGGAGAGAGAGCGAGCGCCCCGAGGGAGAGAGAGCGAGCGCCCCGAGGGAGAGAGAGCGAGCGCCCCGAGGGAGAGAGAGCCCTGAGAGAGAGAGCCGAGAGAGAGAGAGAGAGAGAGAGAGAGAGAGAGAGCGAGAGCCCAGAGAGTGAGAGAGCACCCCGAGGGAGAGAGAGCGAGCACCCCTAGGGAGAGAGAGCGAGCGCCTAGGGAGGGAGAGCCCTGAGAGAGAGCCCTGAGAGAGAGTGAGAGCGAGCGAGCACAGAGAGAGAGCGAGAGAGCACAGAGAGCAAGAGAGAGATAGCCCTGAGAGACTGAGCAGAGAAGAGAGAGCGAGCAGAGGGAGAGCGAGCACAGAGAGAGAGCGCGAGCACAGAGAGAGAGAGCGAGCGAGCACAGAGAGAGAGAGCGAGCACAGAGAGCGAGAGAGAGAGATAGCCCTGAGAGAGAGAGAGCCCTGAGAGAGAGTGAGCAGAGAAGAGAGAGCGAGCAGAGAAGAGAGAGCGAGCAGAGAAGAGAGAGCGAGCAGAGAGAGAGAGCAATCACAGAGAGAGAGAGCAAGCACAGAGAGAGAGAGAGAGAGCAAGCTCCCCGAGAGAGAGAGCGAGCGCCCCGAGGGAGAAAGAGCGAGCGCCCCGAGGGAGAAAGAGCGAGCGCCCCGAGGGAGAAAGAGCGAGCGCCCGAGGGAGAAAGAGCGGAGGGAGGGAGAGCGAGCGCCCTGAGGAGGGAGAGCCCTGAGAGAGAGAGAGAGAGAGAGAGCCCTGAGAGAGCAGAAAGAGCGAGCGAGCACGGAGAGAGAGCGGCGATCACAGGAAGAGAGCGAGCACAGGGAGAGAGCGAGCACAGGGAGAGCGAGCAGGCACAGAGCGAGCGAGAGATAGCCCTGAGAGAGAGTGAGCAGAGAAGAGAGAGAGTGAGCAGAGAAGAGAGAGCGAGCAGAGAGAGAGCAAGCACAGAGAGAGAGAGAGCACAGAGAGAGAGAGCGAGCACAGAGAGAGAGAGCGAGCACAGAGAGAGAGAGCGAGAGAGAGAGAGTGAGAGGCCCAGAGAGAGAGAGAGAGAGAGAGAGAGAGCGAGAGAGAGAGAGAGAGAGAGCCCAGAGAGAGCACAGAGAGAGAGCCCTGAGAGAGAGAGAGAGAGCAGAGAGAGAGAGAGAGAGAGAGAGCACAGAGAGAGAGAGAGAGCACCAGAGAGAGCGAGAGGAGAGGAGAGAGCCCAGAGAGAGAGAGAGCGCCCGAGGGAGAGAGAGCCCGCACCGAGAGAGCAAGAGAGAGAGTGCCCTGAGAGAGAGAGAGAGAGAGCAGAGAGAGAGAGAGAGAGAGGCCCGAGAGAGAGAGAGCCCTGAGAGAGAGAGAGCAACGAGAGAGAGAGCCCCGAGATGGAGAGAGAAAGAGCACTGAGAGCAAGCGAGAGAGAGAGAGCAAGAGAGCACTGAGAAAGGAGAGAGAGAGCGCCACGAGAGAGAGAGAGAGAGAGCACCGAGAAAGGAGAGAGAGAGAGCGCACCGAGAAAGGAGGAGAGTGTGAGGACCCCGAGAGAGAGCGAGAGAGCGAGAGCACAGAAAGCAGAGAGTGAGAGAGCGAGAGCTCGAGAGAGAGAGAGAGAGCGGGAGCCCGAGAGAGAGAGAGAGCGAGGAGCACCCGAGGGAGAGAGAGCGAGAGAGAGAGAGCCCCAGAGAGAGGGCCCTGAGAGAGAGAGCGAGCGCCCGAGGGAGAGAGAGCGAGCGCCCGAGGGAGAGAGAGCGAGAGCGCACCCCGAGGGAGAGAGAGAGAGAGCGCCCGAGAGAGAGAGAGCCCAGAGAGAGAGCGAGCCCCGAGAGAGAGAGAAGCGGCCGAGAGAGCAGAGAGGCAGAGAGCACGAGAGAGCAGCAGAGAGAGAGAGCCCTGAGAGAGAGAGCAGAGAAGAGAGAGAGAGAGAGAGAGAGAGAGAGAGAGAGAGAGAGAGAGCAATCACAGAGAGAGAGAGAGAGAGAGAGAGAGAGCAAGCTCCCCCGAGAGAGAAAGAGCGAGCGCCCGAGAGAGAAAGAGCGAGCGCCCGAGGGAGAAAGAGCGAGCGCCCCGAGGGAGAAAGAGCGGCGCCCGAGGGAGAAGAGAAGCGAGCGCCCTGAGGGAGGGAGAGCGCCTGAGAGAGAGAGAGAGAGAGAGAGAGAGAGAGAGAGCCCTGAGAGAGCAGAAAGAAGCGAGCGAGCACGGAGAGAGAGCGAGATCACAGGAAGAGAGCGAGCACAGGGAGAGAGCGAGCACAGGGAGAGAGCGAGCAGGCACAGAGCGAGCGAGAGATAGCCCTGAGAGAGTGAGCAGAGAAGAGAGAGAGTGAGCAGAGAGAGAGCAAAGCGAGCAGAGAGAGAGCAAGCACAGAGAGAGAGAGCAGCACAGAGAGAGAGAGCGAGCACAGAGAGAGAGAGAGCGAGAGCCCAGAGAGAGAGAGAGAGAGCGAGAGCCCAGAGAGAGAGAGAGAGCAAGCACAGAGAGAGAGAGCAGCACAGAGAGAGAGAGCAAGAGCCCAGAGAGAGAGCGAGCCCAGAGAGAGAGGAGAGAGAGAGAGAGGGAGAGAAAGAGAGAGAGAGAGAGCAAGCACAGAGAGAGAGAGAGAGAGAGAGCGAGAGAGAGAGAGAGCGAGAGCCCAGAGAGAGAGAGGAGAGGCCCGAGGAGAGAGAGCCCTGAGAGAGAGAGAGAGAGAGAGAGAGAGAGAGAGAGAGCAACGAGAGAGAGAGAGAGAGAGAGCCCCCGAGATGGAGAGGGAGCGCACTGAGAAAGGAGAGAGAGAGCGCACTGAGAAAGGAGGAGAGAGAGCGCCACAGGAAGAGAGCGAGCACAGGGAAAGGAGACAGGGAGAGCCTCGAGAAGGCACAGAGTGTGGGAGAGAGAGCCCTGAGAGAGAGGGAGCAGAGGGAGAGAGAGCGAGCAGAGCGGAGCCCACAGAGAGAGAGAGAGCGCACAGAGGGAGAGAGCGAGCACAGAGGGAGAGAGAGCGAGCGCCCCGAGAGAGAGAGCGAGAGCCCAGAGAGAGAGCGAGAGCCCAGAGAGAGAGAGAGAGAGAGAGAGGGAGACAGCGAGAGAGAGCAGAGAGAGAGAGCAGCCCAGAGAGAGAGAGCCCAGAGAGAGAGAGCCCAGAGAGAGAGAGAGAGAGAGAGAGAGAGAGAGAGAGCACAGAGAGAGAGAGCACAGAGAGAGAGAGAGAGAGAGAGAGCCCAGAGAGAGAGAGAGAGAGATGGAGAGGGAGAGAGAGCGCACCGAGAGAGAGAGCGAGAGCGAGAGAGAAAGCGAGAGAGGACCTCGAGAGGGAGAGATAGAGAGCGGACCCCGAGAGAGAGAGAGCAGAGAGTGAGAGAGGGAGAGCCCCGAGAGAGAGAGAGCCTGGAGCCCCGAGGAGAGAGAGCGAGCGCCGCGAGAGAGAGAGAGAGAGCACCCCGAGGGAGAAGCGAGCACAGAGAGAGAGCGAGAGCCCAGAGAGAGAGCGAGAGCCCAGAGAGAGAGAGCCCTGAGAGAGCAACGAGAGAGAGAGAGCGAGCGAGAGGGAGAGGGAGAGAGAGCCCCGAGAGAAAGGAGAGAGAGAGAGAGCGCCTCGAGAAAGGAGAGAGTGGTGTGAGCACCCTGAGAGGGAGATAGAGAGCGAGAGCCCCGAGAGAGAGCCCTGAGAGTGAGAGAGCGAGAGCCCCGAGAGAGAGCGAGAGAGCGAGAGCCCCGAGAGAGAGCGAGAGAGCGAGAGCCCCGAGAGAGAGCGAGAGAGCGGGAGCCCCGAGAGAGAGAGAGCGCCCCGAGGGAGAGAGAGCGAGAGAGCGGGAGCTCCGAGGGAGAGAGAGAGAGCGCCCCGAGGGAGAGAGAGAGCGAGCGCCCCGAGGGAGAGAGAGCGAGCGCCCCGAGGGAGAGAGAGCGAGCGCCCCGAGGGAGAGAGAGCGAGCGCCCCGAGGGAGAGAGAGCGAGCGCCCCGAGGGAGAGAGAGCGAGCGCCCCGAGGGAGAGAGAGCCCTGAGAGAGAGAGAGCCCCGAGAGAGAGAGAGTGAGAGAGAGAGAGAGTGAGAGAGAGAGAGAGAGAGAGAGAGAGAGAGAGAGAGAGAGAGAGAGAGAGAGCGAGAGAGCCCAGAGAGAGAGAGCACCCCGAGGGAGAGAGAGCGAGCACCCTAGGGAGAGAGAGCGGCGCCTAGGGAGGGAGAGCCCTGAGAGAGAGCCCTGAGAGAGAGTGAGAGCGAGCGAGCACAGAGAAGAGCGAGAGAGCACAGAGAGCAAGAGAGAGAGATAGCCCTGAGAGACTGAGCAGAGAAGAGAGAGCGAGCAGAGGAGAGAGCGAGCACAGAGAGAGAGAGAGAGCGAGCACAGAGAGAGAGAGCGAGCGAGCACAGAGAGAGAGAGAGCGAGCGAGCACAGAGAGCGAGAGAGATAGCCCTGAGAGAGAGAGCCCTGAGAGAGAGTGAGCAGAGAAGAGAGAGCGAGCAGAGAAGAGAGAGCGAGCAGAGAAGAGAGAGCGAGCAGAGAGAGAGAGAGCAATCACAGAGAGAGAGAGCAAGCACAGAGAGAGAGAGAGAGAGAGGGAGAAAGAGCGCCCCGAGAGAAAGAGCGGCGCCCCGAGGGAGAAAGAGCGAGCGCCCCGAGGGAGAAAGAGCGAGCGCCCGAGGAGAAAGAGCGAGCGCCCTGAGGAGGGAGAGCCCTGAGAGAGAGAGAGAGAGCCCTGAGAGAGCAGAGAGAGAGCGAGCACGGAGAGAGAGCGAGCGATCACAGGAAGAGAGCAGCACAGGGAGAGATAGCGAGCACAGGGAGAGAGCGAGCAGGCATCAGAGGAAGAGAGCGAGCCAGAGAGAGTGAGCAGAGAAGAGAGAGCGAGCAGGCAGAGCAAGCACAGAGAGAGAGAGAGCACAGAGAGAGAGAGCGAGCACAGAGAGAGAGAGCGAGCACAGAGAGAGAGAGCGAGAGCCCAGAGAGAGAGCGAGAGCCCAGAGAGAGAGAGAGAGAGAGAGAGAGAGAGAGAGAGAGTGAGAGGCCCGAGGGAGAGAGTGCCCTGAGAGAGAGAGAGAGAGCGAGCCAGCACAGAGAGAGAGAGAGCCCCGAGAGAGAGAGAGCGAGAGCCCCGAGAGAGAGAGAGCCCCGAGAGAGAGAGAGTGAGAGCCCCGAGAGAGAGAGAGAGCGAGAGCCCAGAGAGTGAGAGAGCGAGAGCCGAAAGAGCGAGTGAGCACAGAGAGAGAGAGCGAGAGAGCAAGAGAGAGATAGCCCTGAGAGAGAGTGAGCAGAAAAGAGAGAGCGAGCAGAGAGAGAGAGAGAGAGCCAGCACAGAGAGAGAGAGAGAGAGCCCGGAGAGAGAGCGAGAGCCCGAGAGAGAGAGAGAGAGAGAGAGAGCGAGAGCCCCGAGAGAGAGAGAGCGAGAGAGCCCCAAGAGAGAGAGTGAGAGCCCCGAGAGAGAGAGAGCGAGAGCCCAGAGAGAGAGAGCGAGAGCCCAGAGAGTGAGAGAGAGCGAGAGCCCCGAGAGAGAGTGAGAGTGAGAGAGCAGAAAGAGCGAGTGAGCACAGAGAGAGAGAGAGAGCGAGAGAGCAAGAGAGAGATAGCCCTGAGAGAGAGTGAGCAGAGAAGAGAGAGCGAGCAGAGAGAGAGAGCGAGCCAGCACAGAGAGAGAGAGAGCCCGGAGAGAGAGCGAGAGCCCCGAGAGAGAGAGAGAGAGCGAGAGCCCCGAGAGAGAGAGAGAGAGAGCGAGAGAGAGAGCGAGAGAGAGAGAGAGAGAGAGAGCCCCAAGAGAGAGAGAGTGAGAGCCCCGAGAGAGAGAAAGCGAGAGCCCAGAGAGTGAGAGAGCGCCCCGAGGGAGAGAGAGCGAGCGCCCCGAGGGAGAGAGAGCGAGCGCCTAGGGAGGAGAGCCTGAGAGCGAGAGAGCAGAAAGAGTGAGCGAGCACAGAGAGAGAGCGAGAGAGCACAGAGAGCAAGAGAGAGAGATAGCCCTGAGAGACTGAGCAGAGAAGAGAGAGCGAGCAGAGAGAGAGAGAGCGAGCGAGCGAGCACAGAGAGCGAGCCCTGAGAGAGAGAGCCCTGAGAGAGAGTGAGCAGAGAAGAGAGAGCGAGCAGAGAGAGAGAGCAAGCACAGAGAGAGAGAGCAATCACAGAGAGAGAGCAAGCACAGAGAGAGAGAGAGAGAGAGAGAGAGAGAGAGAGAGAGAGAGAGCTCCCCGAGAGAGAGAGAGCGAGCTCCCCGAGGGAGAAAGAGCGAGCGCCCGAGGGAGAAAGAGCGAGCGCCCGAGGGAGAAAGAGCGCCCGAGGGAGGGAGAGCCCTGAGAGAGAGAGAGCCCTGAGAGAGAGAGCAGAAAGAGCGAGCGAGCACAGAGAGAGAGCGAGAGAGCACAGGGAGAGAGCGAGAGAGCACAGGGAGAGAGCGAGCGAGCACAGGGAGAGAGCGAGCGAGCACAGGGAGAGAGCGAGCGAGCACAGAGCGAGCGAGAGAGATAGCCCTGAGAGAGAGAGAGAGAGAGAGAGAGAGAGAGAGAGAGAGAGAGAGAGAGAGAGAGTGAGAGGCCCGAGGGAGGAAGAGCCCTGAGAGAGAGAGAGAGAGAGAGAGAGAGAGAGAGAGAGAGAGAGAGAGAGAGAGAGAGAGAGAGCGAGAGAGAGAGAGAGAGAGAGAGAGAGCCCTGAGAGAGAGAGCGAGAGAGAGAAAGAGCGAGCCCAGAGAGAGAGAGCGAGCGAGCACAGGGAGAGAGAGCGAGAGAGAGCCCTGAGAGAGAGAGCCCTGAGAGAGCGAGAGAGAGAGAGAGAGAGCGAGAGAGAGCCCTGAGCCACAGAGAGCGAGCCCTGAGAGAGAGAGCCCTGAGAGAGAGTGAGCAGAGAAGAGAGAGCGAGCAGAGAGAGAGAGAAAGCACAGAGAGAGAGCAAGCACAGAGAGAGAGAGAGCGAGCTCCCGAGAGAGAGAGAGAGCGAGCTCCCCGAGGGAGAAAGAGCGAGCGCCCGAGGGAGAAAGAGCGAGCGCCCGAGGGAGAAAGAGCGAGCGCCCGAGGGAGAAAGAGCGAGCGCCCGAGGGAGAAAGAGCGAGCGCCCAAGGGTGGGAGAGCGAGCGCCCCGAGGGAGGGAGAGCCCTGAGAGAGAGTGAGCAGAGAAGAGAGAGCGAGCTGAGAGAGAGAGCGAGCCAGCACAGAGAGAGAGAGCCCGGAGAGAGAGAGAGAGCCCGGAGAGAGAGCGAGAGCCCCGAGAGAGCGAGAGCCCCGAGAGAGCGAGAGCCCCGAGAGAGAGAGAGAGAGAGCCCCGAGAGACAGAGAGAGAGAGAGCGAGAGCCCCGAGAGAGAGAGAGCGAGAGCCCAGAGAGTAAGAGAGCGAGAGCCCCGAGAGAGAGAGCGCCGAGAGAGAGAGAGCGAGAGCCCAGAGAGTGAGAGAGCGAGAGCCCCGAGAGAGAGAGAGCGCCCCGAGGGAGAGAGAGCGCACGCCCCGAGGGAGAGAGAGCGAGCGCCCCGAGGGAGAGAGAGCGAGCGCCTAGGGAGGGAGAGCCCTGAGAGAGCGAGAGAGCAGAGAAGAGAGAGCGAGAGAGAGATAGCCCTGAGAGAGAGAGCCCTGAGAGAGAGTGAGCAGAGAAGAGAGAGCGAGCAGAGAGAGAGAGCAAGCACAGAGAGAGAGCAATCACAGAGAGAGAGAGCAAGCACAGAGAGAGAGAGCTCCCCGAGAGAGAGAGAGCGAGCGCCCCGAGGGAGAAAGAGTGAGCGCCCCGAGGGAGAAAGAGCGAGCGCCCGAGGGAGAAAGAGCGAGCGCCCGAGGGAGAAAGAGCGAGCGCCCGAGGGAGGGAGAGCCCTGAGAGAGAGAGAGAGCCCTGAGAGAGAGAGAGCAGAAAGAGCGAGCGAGCACAGAGAGAGAGCGAGAGAGCACAGGGAGAGAGCGAGAGAGCACAGGGAGAGAGCGAGCGAGCACAGAGCGAGCGAGAGAGATAGCCCTGAGAGAGAGAGAGAGAGAGAGAGAGAGAGAGAGAGAGCCCTGAGAGAGAGAGCGAGAGAGCAGAAAGAGCGAGCGAGCACAGAGAGAGCGAGCGAGCACAGGGAGAGAGCGAGAGAGATAGCCCTGAGAGAGAGAGAGAGAGAGAGAGAGAGAGAGAGAGAGAGAGAGAGAGAGAGAGAGAGAGAGAGAGCGAGCACAGAGAGCGAGCCCTGAGAGAGAGAGCCCTGAGAGAGAGTGAGCAGAGAAGAGAGAGCGAGCAGAGAGAGAGAGCAAGCACAGAGAGAGAGCAAGCACAGAGAGAGAGAGAGCGAGCTCCCCGAGGGAGAAAGAGCGAGCGCCCGAGGGAGAAAGAGCCCTGAGAGAGAGTGAGCAGAGAAGAGAGAGCGAGCTGAGAGAGAGAGAGAGCGAGCCAGCACAGAGAGAGAGAGAGCCCGGAGAGAGAGCGAGAGCCCCGAGAGAGCGAGAGCCCCGAGAGAGAGAGAGAGCGAGCCAGCACAGAGAGAGAGAGAGCCCGGAGAGAGAGCGAGAGCCCGGAGAGAGAGCGAGAGCCCCGAGAGAGCGAGAGCCCCGAGAGAGAGAGAGAGCGAGAGAGAGAGAGCGAGAGCCCAGAGAGTAAGAGAGCGAGAGCCCCGAGAGAGAGAGCGCCGAGAGAGAGAGAGCGAGAGCCCAGAGAGTGAGAGAGCGAGAGCCCCGAGAGAGAGAGAGCGCCCCGAGGGAGAGAGAGCGCACGCCACGAGGGAGAGAGAGCGAGCGCCCCGAGGGAGAGAGAGCGAGCGCCTAGGGAGGGAGAGCCCTGAGAGAGCGAGAGAGCAGAGAAGAGAGAGCGAGAGAGAGATAGCCCTGAGAGAGAGAGCCCTGAGAGAGAGTGAGCAGAGAAGAGAGAGCAAGCACAGAGAGAGAGCAATCACAGAGAGAGAGAGCAAGCACAGAGAGAGAGAGAGAGAGCTCCCCGAGAGAGAGAGAGCGAGCGCCCCGAGGGAGAAAGAGTGAGCGCCCCGAGGGAGAAAGAGCGAGCGCCCGAGGGAGAAAGAGCGAGCGCCCGAGGGAGAAAGAGCGAGCGCCCGAGGGAGGGAGAGCCCTGAGAGAGAGAGAGAGCCCTGAGAGAGAGAGAGCAGAAAGAGCGAGCGAGCACAGAGAGAGAGCGAGAGAGCACAGGGAGAGAGCGAGAGAGCACAGGGAGAGAGTGAGCGAGCACAGGGAGAGAGCGAGCGAGCACAGAGCGAGCGAGAGAGATAGCCCTGAGAGAGAGAGAGAGAGAGAGAGAGAGAGAGAGAGAGAGAGAGAGAGAGAGAGAGAGAGAGAGTGAGAGGGAGGAAGAGCCCTGAGAGAGAGAGCCTGAGAGAGAGAGAGAGAGAGAGAGAGAGAGAGAGAGAGAGAGAGAGAGAGAGAGAGAGAGCGAGCGAGCACAGAGAGCGAGCCCTGAGAGAGAGAGCCCTGAGAGAGAGTGAGCAGAGAAGAGAGAGCGAGCAGAGAGAGAGAGCAAGCACAGAGAGAGAGCAAGCACAGAGAGAGAGAGAGCGAGCTCCCCGAGAGAGAGAGAGCGAGCTCCCCGAGGGAGAAAGAGCGAGCGCCCGAGGGAGAAAGAGCGAGCGCCCGAGGGAGAAAGAGCGAGCGCCCGAGGGAGAAAGAGCGAGCGCCCGAGGGAGAAAGAGCGAGCGCCCGAGGGTGGGAGAGCGAGCGCCCGAGGGTGGGAGAGCGAGCGCCCCGAGGGAGGGAGAGCCCTGAGAGAGAGTGAGCAGAGAAGAGAGAGCAAGCTGAGAGAGAGAGCGAGCCAGCACAGAGAGAGAGAGAGCCCGGAGAGAGAGCGAGAGCCCCGAGAGAGCGAGAGCCCCGAGAGAGAGAGAGAGAGAGCCCCGAGAGACAGAGAGAGAGAGAGCGAGAGCCCCGAGAGAGAGAGAGAGAGCGAGAGCCCCAAAAGAGAGAGCGAGAGCCCCGAGAGAGAGAGAGCGAGAGCCCAGAGAGTAAGAGAGCGAGAGCCCCGAGAGAGAGAGCGCCGAGAGAGAGAGAGCGAGAGCCCAGAGAGTGAGAGAGCGAGAGCCCCGAGAGAGAGAGAGAGCGCCCCGAGGGAGAGAGAGCGCACGCCCCGAGGGAGAGAGAGCGAGCGCCCCGAGGGAGAGAGAGCGAGCGCCTAGGGAGGGAGAGCCCTGAGAGAGCGAGAGAGCAGAGAAGAGAGAGCGAGAGAGAGATAGCCCTGAGAGAGAGAGCCCTGAGAGAGAGTGAGCAGAGAAGAGAGAGCGAGCAGAGAGAGAGAGCAAGCACAGAGAGAGAGCAATCACAGAGAGAGAGAGCAAGCACAGAGAGAGAGAGCTCCCGAGAGAGAGAGAGCGCGCCCGAGGGAGAAAGAGTGAGCGCCCGAGGGAGAAAGAGCGGCGCCCGAGGGAGAAAGAGCGAGCGCCCGAGGGAGAAAGAGCGAGCGCCCGAGGGAGGGAGAGCCCTGAGAGAGAGAGAGAGCCCTGAGAGAGAGAGAGCAGAAAGAGCGGCGAGCACAGAGAGAGAGCGAGAGAGCACAGGGAGAGAGCGAGAGAGCACAGGGGAGAGAGTGAGCGAGCACAGGGAGAGAGCGAGCACAGGGAGAGAGCGAGCGGCAGCCGAAAACGCGCGCCCGAGCAGCGCCCGAAAACGCGCCCGAAAAGCGGCTCCCCGAAAGAAAGCGCGCCCGAAAAAAGCGCCGAAGAAAGAAAGCGGCGCCCGAAAGCAGCGCCCGAGAGAAGCGAGCGCCCGAAAGCGCGCCCGAAAGCGGCGCCCCGAAAGAAGCGGCGCCCGAAAAGCGCCCGAACCGAAGAAAGCGGCGCCCGAGCGAAAAGCGGCGTCCCGAGAAAGCGCCGCCCGAGAAAGCGCCCCGAGAAAGCCAGCGCCCGAAAGCGAGCGCCCGAAGTGGCACGAAAGCGCCCCGAGAAAGCGACTGCCCCGAGAAAGCGGCAGCGCCCGAAAAGCGGCGCCCGAAGAAATTGCGCCCGAAAACGAAGCAGCGCGCCCCGAAGAAAGCTCGCCCGAAAGCCCGCGAAACGCCCGAGAGAAGAAAGCGCGCCCGAAGAAAGTGGCGCCCGAAAAGCGGCGCCCGAAGAAAGCGCCCCGAGCGCCCGAAAGCAGCGCCCGAAAACGCCCGAAAGTAAGCGCCCGAAGAAGCGTGAAGCTCGCCCGAGAAAGCGCGCCCGAAGAAAGCGCGCCCGAAAAAAGCGCGCCCGAAGTGAAAGCGCCCGAAAAAGTGGCGCCCGAAAGTAGAAAGCCCGAAAGCGAAAGCGCGCCCGAAAGCTCCCGAAGAAAAGCGCGCCCGAAAGCGGCGCCCGAAAGAAGAAAGCGGCGCCCGAAAAGCGCCCGAGCGAGCGCCCCGAAAGCGCCCCGAAAGCGCGCCCGAGAAAGCGGCAGCGCCCGAAGAAAGCGGCGTCGAAGAAAGCGGCGCCCGAAAGAAAAGAAAGCGGCGCGCCCGAAAGAAAGCGCCCCCGAAAGAAAGTACGCCGAAAAGCCCGAAAGCGCCCCGAAAGCCAGCCCCGAGCGCCCGAAGAAAAAAACGCGCCCGAAGAAAGCGGCGCCCGAAAGCAAGCGCGCCCGAAAGAAAGCGTGCGCCCGAAAGAAGCGCCCGAGAAAGCAGCGCCCCGAAAGAAAAAGCGAGCGCCCGAAGAAGCAGCGCCCGAAAAGAAAGCGCCCCGAAAAAAAGCGGCGCCCGAAAGCAGCGCCCGAAGAAAGCGCCCGAAAGCGCGCCCGAAAGAAAGCGGCGCCCGAAGAAAGCCCGAAAGCGGCGCCCGAAAGAAAGCGGCGCCCGAAGAAAGTGGCGCCCGAAAGAAAACGCCCGAAGCGCGGCGCCCGAAAACGCGCCCGAAGAGCGCCCGAAGCGCAGCGCCCTGAGAAAGCGCGCCCGAAAAAGCGGCGCCCGAAAGCGAAAAGCAGCGCCCGAAAGCGCCCGAGAAAGCGCGCCCGAAAGTAAAGCGCCCGAAGCGCCGCGCCGAAAAGCGGCGCCCGAAAAAGCGAGCGCCCGAGGACGCGCCGAAAGCAGCGCCCGAAAAGCGCGCCCGAAAAGCGGCGCCCGAAAGCGCGCGAAGAAAAGCGAAAAAGCGCGCCCCGAAAGCGCCCGAAAGCGCGCCCCAGAAAAGAAAGCGGCGCCCGAAGCAAGCGCGAAAGCAGCGCCCGAAAGCGCGCCCGAAGAAAGCGCGCCCCGCGCGAAAGCGGCGCCGAAGAAAGCGGCGCCCGAAAGCGGCGCCCGAAAGCGAAAAGCGCCCGAAAGGAAAGCAGCGCCCGAAAGAAAGCGCGCCGAAAGCGCCCGAAAGAAGCCCGAAGAAAGCGCGCCCGAAGAAAAGCGGCGCCCGAAAAAACCAGCGCCCGAGAAAGCGGCGCCCGAAAGCGCCCGAGTGCAGCGCCCGAAAAAAAGCGCGCCCGAAGAAAAGAAGTGCCCGAAGCAGCGCCCGAGAAAAGCGAAAATGCAGCGCCCGAAGAAAGCGGCGCCCTGAAAGCGCGCCCGAAGAAAACGCCCGAAAAAGCGCGCCCGAAAAAGCGCCCGAAAGCTCGCCCGAAGAAAGTGACGCCCGAAAGAAAACCCCGAAAGCGAAACGAAAACGCGAAAGCGGCGAGCGCGCCCGAAAAAGCGGCGCCCGAAAAGCGAAAGCGCCCGAAAAAGCGCGCCCGAAAAAGCTGGCGCCCGAAAGCAGCGCCCGAAGAAAAGCGCGCCCGAAGAAAGCGGCGCCCGAAACGCGCCCGAAAAAGCGGCAGCGCCCGAAAAAGCGGCGCCCGAAAGCGCGCCCGAAAGCGCCCGAGAAAAGCGGCGCCCGAAGAAAAAGCGGCGCGAAAAAAAAAGCGGCGCCCGAAAGCCAGCGCCCGAAAGCGGCGCCGAAAGCGTGGCGGCAGCGCCCGAAAGAAAGCGGCGCCCGAAAGCGCGCCCGAAAGAAAACGGCGCCCGAAGAAGCGCTCCCCGAAAGCGGCGCCCGAAAGCGCCCGAAAGCGCGCCCCGAAAGCGGCGCCCGAGAAAGCGGCGCCCGAAAGCGCCCGAAAGAAAGCGCCCGAAGAAGTGCGCGAAGAAAGCGTGAGCGCCCGAAAGAAAGCGCGCGCCCGCCCGAAAGAAAGCGGCGCCCGAAAAGCGAAAAGCCCGAAAGCGCCCCGAAGAAAGCGCCCGAAAAAGCGGCGCCCGAAAAAAGCGGCGCCCGAAGAAAAGCGGCGCCCGAAAAGCGCCCGAAGAAAGCTCGAAAGCGCCCGAAAACCGCCCGAAGAAAAGCGCCCGAAGAAGCGGCAGCGCCCGAAAAAAGCGGCGCCCGAAAGTGCGCGCGAAAGCAGCGCCCGAAAAAGCGCCGAAAGCGCGCCCGAAGAAAGCGCGCCCGAAAAAAAGCGGCGAAAGAAAGCGCGCCCGAAAGCGCGCCCGAAAGAAGAAAGCGCGCCCGAAAGAAAGCGCGCCCGAAAGAAAGCGCCCGAAAAAGCGGCGCCCGAAAAAGCGGCGCCCGAAGAAAAGCAGCGCCCGAAAGCGCGCCCGAAGAAAGCGGCGCCCGAAGAAAAAGCGGCGCCCGAAAAAGCGGCGCCCGAAAGCAGCGCCCGAGCGCCCGAAAGAAAGCGGCGCCCGAAAGAAAGCGCCCGAAAGCGGCGCCCGAAAGTGAAGCGGCGCGCCCGAAAGAAAGCGGCGCCCGAAAGAGAAAGCGCGCCCGAAAGAAAAGCGGCGCCCGAAAAAGCGGCGCCCGAAAGAAGAAAAGCGCGCCCGAAAGAAAGCGCGCCCGAAGAAAGCGGCGCCCGAAAGCGGCGCCCGAAAAAGCGGCGCCCGAAAGCGCGCCCGAAGAAAGCAAGCGCCCGAAAGAAAAGCGCGCCCGAAAGCCCGAAAGCGAAAGCGCCCGAAAAAAAAGCGGCGCCCGAAAGCGCGCCCGAAAAGCGGCGCCCGAAGCGCGCCCGAAAGAAAGCGGCGCCCGAAAGCGCCCGAAAGCGGCGCCCGAAAAAGCGCCCGAAAGCGCGCCCGAAGAAAAAGCGGCGCCCGAAAGAAAGCGGCGCCCGAAAGCGCCCGAAGCGGCGCCCGAAAAAGCGCGCCCGAAAGCGGCGCCCGAAGAAAAAGCGGCGCCCGAAAGTAAACGCCCGAAAGCGCGCCCGAAAGAAAGCAGCGCCCGAAAAAAAGCAGCGCCCGAAAGAGCGCCCGAAGCGCCCGAAAGAAAGCGGCGCCCGAAAGAAAGCGGCGCCCGAAAAAAGAGAAAGCGGCGCGCCGAAAGAAAGCGCGCCCGAAAGAAAGCGCCCGAAGAAAGCGCGCCCGAAAGCAGCGCCCGAAAGCGAAAGCGGCGCGCCCAAAGAAAAAGCGCGCCCGAAAAGCGCGCCCGAAGCGAAAGCGCGGCGCCCGAAAAAGCGGCGCCCGAAAAACAGAAAGCGTGCGCGCCGAAAGCGGCGCCCGAAAAAAGCGGCGCCCGAAAGCGCCCGAAAAAGCGCTCAGCGCCCGAAAGAAAGCAGCGCCCGAAAGAGCGCGCCCGAAAGCGGCGCGAAAGAAAAGTGCAGCGCCCGAAAGAAAAGCCCGAAAAAAGAAAGCGCCCGAAAAGCGCGCCCGAAGCAGCGCCCGAAGAAAGCGGCGCGCCCGAAAAGAAGCGCCCGAAGAAAGCGAAAGCGGCGCCCGAAAGCAGCGCCCGAAAGCGCGCCCGAAGAGAAAGCGAAAAGCGCGCCCGAAGAAAGCGCGCCCGAAAGAGAGAGCTCCCGAAAGCGGCGCCCGAAGAAGCGAAAGCGGCGCCCGAAAAGCAGCGCCCGAGAAAGCGGCGCCCGAAAGAAAGCGCGCCCGAAAAGCGCCCGAAAGCCTCCCGCGCCCGAAAAGCGCGCCCCGAAGAAAGCGCGCCCGAAAAAGCGAAAGCGCCCGAAAGCGGCGCCCGAAAAGAAAGCGAGAAAGCGCGCCCGAAGAAAGCGGCGCCCGAAAGCGGCGCCCGAAAGAAAAAGCGGCGCCCGAAGAGAAAGCGGCGCCCGAAGAAAAAGAAAGCGGCGCCCGAAGAAAGCGAAGAAAGCTCGCCCGAAAGAAAGCGCGCCCGAAAGCGCGCCCGAAAAAAGCGGCGCCCGAAAGCCGAAGAAAGCAGCGCCCGAAAAAGCAGCGCCCGAAAGAAAGCGGCAGCGCCCGAAAACGCGCGCCCGAAGAAAAGCAGCGCCCGAAAGCGCCCGAAAGCGTGCGCCCGAAGAAAGCGCGCCCGAAGAAAGCGCGCCCGAAGAAAAGCGCGCCCGAAAGAAAAAGCGCCCAAAGAAGAAAAGCGCCCGAGCGCCCGAAGAAAGCGCCCGAAAGAAAGCCCGGCGCCCGAAAGAAAGCGGCGCCCGAAAGAAAGCGGCGCCCGAAGAAAGCGCGCCCGAAAGCAAGCGCCCGAAAGCGGCAGCGCCCGAAAAGCGGCGCCCGAAAGAAAGCGGCGCCCGAAAAGAAAGCGGCGCGCCCGAAAGCGAGCGCCCGAAAAGCGGCAGCGCCCGAAAAAGCGGCGCCCGAAAGCGGCGCCCGAAAAGAAAGCCGAAAGCGCGCCCGAAAGAAAAAAGCGGCGCCCGAAAGAAAGCGAAAGCGCGCCCGAAAGAAAGCGCGCCCGAAAGCGCCCCGAGAAAGCGGCGCCCGAAGCGAAAGCGGCGCCCGAAAGAAAGCGCCCGAAAAAAGCAGCGGCGCCCGAAAGAAGCGGCAGCGCCCGAAGAAAGCAGCGCCCGAAAGCGCGCCCGAAAGAAAGCGGCGCCCGAAGCGCGCCCGAAAGCGCGCCCGAAAAAGCGGCGCCCGAGAAAAGCGCGCCCGAAAGAAAGCGGCGCCCGAAGAAAAGCGGCGCCCGAAAAAAGCAGCGCCCGAAGAGCGCGCCCGAAAGCGGCGCCCGAAGAAGCGCGCCCGAAAGAAGAAGCGCGCCCGAAGAAAGCGCCCGAAAGCGCCCGAAAGCGAGCGCCCGAAAAAGCGGCGCCCCGAAGAAAGCGGCGCCCGAAAGAAAAAGCGCGCCCGAAGAAAAGCGCGCCCGAAAGCGCGCCCGAAAAAGCGCGCGCCCGAAGCGGCGCGCCCGAAAGCGGCGCCCGAAGAAAAGCGGCAGCGCCCGAAGAAAGCGCGCCCGAAAAGAAAGCGGCGCCCGAAAGAAAGCAGCGCCCGAAAACGGCGCCCGAAAGAAACGCCCGAAAGGAAAGCGGCGCCCGAAAGCCCGAAAGCGGCGCCCGAAAAAGCGCGCCCGAAAGAAAGCGCGCGCCCGAAAGCGCGCGCCCGAAAGCGCGAAAGCGCGCCCGAAAGCGGAAAGAAAGCGGCGAAAAGCAGCGCCCGAAAGCGCCCAAAGCGCGCCCGAAAAAAGCGAGCGCCCGAAAGAAAGCGCCCGAAGCAGCGCCCGAAAGAAAGCAGCGCGCCCGAAAGCGGCGCCCGAAGAAAGCGGCGCCCGAAAGCGGCGAAAGCGCCCGAAAGCGCGCCCCAAAAAAGCGGCGCCCGAAAAAGCGCGCGCCCGAAAGCGCGCCCGAAAGAAAGCGGCGCCCGAAAAGCGCGAAAGCGCGCCCGAAAGAAAGCGCGCCCGAAGAAAGCGCGCCCGAAAGAAAGCGGCGCCCGAAAAAGAAGAAAGCGCCGCGCCCGAAAAAGCGCGCCCGAAAGCGCCCGAAAAGCGGCGCCCGAAAGAAAACGCCGAAAGCGCGCCCGAAAGAAAGCAGCGCCCGAAAAAAGCGGCGCCCGAAAGAAAGCGGCGCCCGAAGAAAGCGGCAGCGCCCGAAGAAAGCGGCGCCCGAAGAAAGCGCGCGCCCGAACGAAAGCGCGCCCGAAAGCGCGCCCGAAAGAAAGCGCGCGCCCGAAGCAGCGCCCGAAAGCGCGCCCGAAAGAAAGCGAGCGCCCGAAGAAAGCGAAGCGAAAAAGCGCGCCCGAAGAAAAGCGGCGCGCCCGAAAAGCGGCGCCCGAAAGCGCGCCCGAAAGAAAGCGGCGCCCGAAAAAGAAAGCGCGTCGAAGCGGCGCGCCCGAAAGCGCGCCCGAAAAAGCAGCGCCCGAAGAAAGCGGCGCCCGAAAGCGCGGCGCCCCGAAGAAAGCAGCGCCCGAAGAAAGCGCGCCCGAAAAAGCGGCGCCCGAGAAAGCGGCGCCCGAAAGCAGCGCCCGAAAAAAGCGCGCCAAAGAAAACGCGCCTGAAAGAAAGCGAGCGCCCGAAAGCGCGCCCGAAAGCGCGCCGCCCGAAAGCGCGCGCCGAAAAAGCGCGCCTGAGAAAAGAAAGCGCCCGAAAGCGAAAGCGCCCGAAGCAAAAAGCGCCCGAAGAAAGCCCGGCGCCCGAAAGAAAGCAGCGCCGGAAAAAGCGCCCGAGCGCCCGAAGAAAGCGGCGCCCGAAGAAAGCGGCGCTCCACGAAAGCGCGCCCGAAAGCGGCGCCCGAAGCGCCCGAAGAAAAGCGCGCCCGAAAGAAAGCGCGCCCGAAGAAAAGCGGCGCCCGAAAGAAAGCGCCCCAGAAAGCGCCCGAAAGCGGCGCCCCGAAAGAAAGAAAGCGCCCCCTGAAAGCGGCGCCCGAAAGCGCGCCGCCGAAAGAAAAGCGGCGCCCGAAGAAAGCGGCGCCCGAAAGAAAAGCGCCCGAAAGCGGCAGCGCCCGAAAGAAAGCGGCGCCCGAAAAGAAAAGCGGCGCGCCCAAAAGCGCGCCCGAAAGCACGCCCGAAGAAAGCGGCGCCCGAAAAAAGCGGCGAAGCCCCGAAGAAAGCGGCGCCCGAAAAAGCGCCCGAAGAAAGCGGCGCCCGAAAGCGCGCCCGAAGAAAGGCGCGCCCGAAGAAAGCGCGCCCGAAAAAGAAAGCGCCCGAAGAAAGCGCCCGAAGAAAGCGCGCCCGAAGAAAAGCGCGCCGAAAGCGCGCCCGAAAAAAGAAAGCGCGCCCGAAAGAAAGCGCGCCCGAAAGCGGCGCCCGAAAGAAAGCGGCGCGCCCGAAAGCGGCGCCCGAAAAAGCGGCGCCCGAAAGAAAGCGCGCCCGAAAGAAAAGCGCGCCCGAAAGCGCGCCCGAAGAAGAAAGCGGCGCCCGAAGAAAGCGGCGCCCGAAAGCGCGCCCGAAAGAAAGCGCGCCCGAAAGCGGCGCCCGAAAGCGGCGCCCGAAAGCGCGCCCGAAAGCGCGCCCGAAAGCGGCGCCCGAAAGAAAGCGCGCCCGAAGAAGCGCGCCCAAAGCGAAAGCGGCGCCCCAAAGCGCCCAGCAGCGCCCGAAAGCGCGCCCGAAAGCGCGGCGCCCGAAGAAAGCGCGCCCGAAAACGGCGCCCGAGCGCCCGAAAGCGCGCCCGAAAAGAGAAAGCGGCGCCCGAAAAAAGCGGCGCCCGAAAGAAAGCGCGCCCGAAAAAGCGGCGCCCGAAAGCGCGCCCGAAAAGCGCCCGAGCGCCCGAAAGCGAAGAAAGCGCGCCCGAAGAAAGCGCGCCCGAAAGCGGCGCCCCGAAAAGCGCGCCCGAAAGAAAGCGGCGCCCGAAAGAAAGCGCGCCCGAAGAAAGCGCGCCCGAAAGAAAGCGCGCCGAAAAAAAGCGGCGCCCGAAGCGCGCCCGAAAAAGCGCGCGCCGAAAAAGCGGCGCCCGAAAGCGGCGCCCGAAAGAAAAGCGGCGCCCGAAAAAGCCCCGAAAGCGGCGCCCGAAAGCAAGCGCCCGAAAAAGAAGCGCCCTGAAAGCGGCGAAAGCAGCGCCCGAAAAAAAAGCGGCGCGGCGCCCAGCGGCGCGCCCGAAAAAGCGCCCGAAAGCGCCGCCCGAAAGCGGCGCGAAAGAAAAGCGGCGCCCGAAAGAAAGCGGCGCCCGAAAAAGAAGCGGCGCCCGAAAGCGGCGCCCCCGAAAGCGCGCCCGAAAGCGGCGCCCGAAAAGCGCGCCCGAAAGCGGCGCCCGAAAGCGAACGCGCCCGAGAAAACGCGCCCGAAAAAAGCGCCCGAAAGAAAAAAGCGCGCCCGAAAAAGCGCGCCCGAAAAGCGGCGCCCGAAAGCGAAAGCGCCCGAAAGAAAAGCGCGCCCGAAGCGGCGCCCGAAAGAAAGCGGCGCCCGCCCGAAAGCGGCGCCCGAAAGAAGCGCCCGAAAAGCGCAGCGAAAAAAGCGCGCCCGAAAGCGCGCCCGAAGCAGCGCCCGAAAGCGCGCCCGAAAGCGCGCCCGAAGCGCGCGCCCGAAAGCGCCCGAGAGAAAGCGCGCCCGAAGAAAGCGCGCCCGAGCGCGCCCGAAAAAAGCGGCGCGCCCGAAGAAAGCGCGCCCGAAAAAGCGGCGCCCGAAAAAGCGCGCGACCGCGCCCGAAAAGCGCGCCCGAAGAAAGCGCGCCCGAAGAAAAGCGCGCCCGAAAGCAGCGCCCTGAAAGCGCGCCCGAAACGCGCCCGAAAAAGCGGCGCCCGAAAGAAAAGCGCGCCCGAAAGAAAGCGCGCGCGAAAGAAAGCGCGCCCGAAAAAGCGGCGCGCCCGAAGAAAGCGGCGCCCGAAAGAAAGCGCGCCCGAAAAAGCGCCCGAAAGCGCCCGAAAAGCGCGCGCCGAAAGAAAGGCAGCGCCCGAAGAAAGCGGCGCCCGAAAGCGCGCCCGAAGAGCGCCCGAAAAAGCGCGCCGAAAGAAAGCGCGCCCGAAGCGCGCCCGAAAGAAAAGCGGCGCGCCCGAAAGAAAAAGCGCGCCCGAAAAAGCGGCGCCCGTTAAGCGCGCCCGAAAGAAAGCGAAGCGCCCCGAAAGCGCGCCCGAAAGAAAAAGCGTCGCCCGAAAAAGCAGCGCCCGAAGAGCGCCCAAGCAGCGCCCGAAAGAAAGCGCGCCCGAAAAAGCGCGCCCGAAAGAAAGAAAGCGCGCCCGAAGAAAGCAGCGCCCGAAAGAAAGCGCCGCCCGAAAGAAGCGCCCGAAGCGGCAGCGCCCGAAAAGCGCGCCCGAAAGCAAGCCCGAGCGCCCGAAAGAAAGCGCGCCCGAAAGAAGCGCCGAAAAAGCGGCGCCCGAAAGCAACCCGAAAGCGAGCGCCCGAAAGAAAGCGGCGCCCGAAAAAGCGGCGCGCCCGAAAGCGCCCGAAAAGCGCCCGAAAGCGCGCCCGAAAGAAAGCGGCGCCCGAAGAGAAGCGCGCGAAAAAGCGCCGAAAGCGCCCCGAAGAAAGCGCGCCCGAAAGAAAGCGCGCCCGAAGAAAGCGGCGCGCCGAAGAAAGCGGCGCCCGAAAAAGCGCGCCCGAAAGAAAGCGGCGCCCGAAAAAAGCAGCGCCCGAAAGCGCGCCCGAAAAAAGCAGCGCCCGAAAAGCGCGCCCGAAAAGCAGCGCCCGAAAGAAAAAGCGGCGCCCCGAAAAAGCAGCGCCCGAAAGCAGCGCCCGAAAGAAAGCGCCCAGCGCCCCGAAGAAAAGCGGCGCCCGAAAAAGCGGCGCCCGAAAGAAAGCAGCGCCCGAAAAAGCGCGCCCGAAAGAAAAGCGGCGCCCGAAAGAAAAGCGCGCCCGAAAAAGCAGCGCCCGAAAGCAGCGCCCGAAAGAAAGCGGCGCCCGAAAGAAAGAAAGCGGCGAAGAAAGAAAGCGGCGCCCGAAAGAAAGCGCCCCGAAAGAAAGCGCAGCGCCCGAAAGCAGCGCCCCGAAAGAAAGCGCGCCCGAAAAAGCGCGCCCGAAAGAAAGCGCGCCCGAAAAAAGCGCGCCGAGCGAAGAAAGCAGCGCCCGAAAAAGCAAGCGAAAGCGCCCGAAAAGAAAGCGGCGCCCGAAAGCGCGCCCGAAAGAAAGCGGCGCGCCCGAAAAGCGCCCCCAGAAAGCGGCGCGCCCGAAAAAGCGGCGCCCGAAAGAAAGCGCGCCCGAAAAGAAAGCGGCGCCCGAAAGAAAGCGGCGCCCGAAAGCCGCCCGAAAGAAAGCGCGCCCGAAAAAGCGGCGCCCGAAAGCGGCGCCCGAAAGCGGCGCCCGAAAAGCGCGCCCGAAGAAAGCGCGCCCGAAAGAAAGCGGCGCCCGAAAGAAAGCGCGCGCCCGAAAGAAAGCGGCGCCCGAAAAGCGCGCCCGAAGAAAGCGCGCCCGAAAAAGCGCGCCCGAAAGAAAGCGCGCCCGAAAGCGGCGCCCGAAAGAAAGCGGCGCGCCCGAAAGCGGCAGCGCCCGAAAAAGCGCGCCCGAAAGCGCGCCCGAAAGAAAGCGGCGCCCGAAAAAGCGCGCCCGAAAAAGCGCGCCCGAAAAAAAAGCGCGCCCGAAAAAGAAAAGCGCGCCCGAAAGAAAAGCACGCCCGAAAGCCCGAAAGAAAGCCGCCAAAAGCAGCGCCCGAAAGAAAGCAGCGCCCGAAAAAGCGGCGCCCGAAAAAGCCCGCGCCCGAAAAAGCGCGCCCGAAAGAAAGCGCGCCCGAAAGCGCGCCCGAAGAAAGCGCGCCCGAAAAAAGCGCGCCCGAAAGCGGCGCCCGAAAGAAAGCGCGCCCGAAAGCAGCGCGCCCGAAGAAAAAGCGCGCCCGAAGCGAAGAAAGCGCCCGAAGAAAAGCGCGCCCGAAGAAAGCGCGCCGAAAGCGGCGCCCGAAAAAAGCGCGCCCGAAAGAAAGAAAGCGGCGCCCGAAAAAGCGCGCCCGAAAGCGCGCCCGAAGAAAGCGGCGCCCGAAAAAGCGCCCGAAAAAAGCGCGCCCGAAAAAAGCGCGCCCGAAAAAAGCGGCGCCCGAAAGCGCGCCCGAAAGCGCCCGAAGAAAGCGGCGCCCGAAAGAAAGCAGCGCCCGAAAAGAAAGCGGCGCCCGAAAGAAAGCGGCGCCCGAAAGCGGCGCGCCCGAAGAAAGCGGCGCCCGAAGAAAGCGCGCCCAAAGCAGCGCCCGAAGAAAGCGCCAAAAGCGCGCCCGAAGACAGAAAGCGCCCGAAGAAAGCGCGCCCGAAAGAAAGCGCGCCCGAAAGCGCCCGCGAAAAAGCGGCGCCCGAAAAAGCGGCGCCCGAAGAAAGCGGCGCCCGAAAGCAGCGCCCGAAAAAAAGCGGCAGCGCCCGAAAGAAAGCGCGCCCGAAGCGCCCGAAAGAAAGCGGCGCCCGAAAGAAAGCGCGCCCGAAAGAAAGCGCGCCCGAAAGCGCCCCGAAAGCGCGCCCGAAGAAAGCGCGCCCGAAAGAAAACGCCCGCGAAAAAGAAAGCGCGCCCGAAAGCGCGCCCGAAAGAAAGCGGCCGAAAGAAAGCGCGCCCGAAAAAGCGCGCCCGAAAAAGAAAAAGGCGCCCGAAAGAAGAAAAGCGAAAAAAAGCGCGCCCGAAAAGCGGCAGCGCCCGAAGAAAGCGGCGCCCGAAAGCAGCGCCCGAAGCGCGCCCGAAAGAAAGCGGCGCCCGAAGAAAGCGGCGCCCGAAAAGCGCCCGCGCCCTGAAGAAAAGCGGCGCCCGAAAGAAAGCGCCCGAAAAAGCGCGCCCGAAGAAAGAAAGCGGCGCCCGAAAGAAGCGCGCCCGAAAAAGCGAAAGCGGCGCCCGAAAGCGCAGCGCCCGAAAGCAGCGCCCGAAAAGCAGCGCCCGAAAGAAAGCGCGCCCGAAAGCCCGAAGCGCCCCGAAAGCGAGCCCGAAAGCGCGCCCGAAAAAAACGCCCGAAGCGCGCCCGAAGAAAGCGCGCGCCGAAAAGAAAGCGGCGCGCCCGAAAAGAAAGCGGCGCCCGAAAGCGCCCGAAAGCGCCCGAAGAAAGCGCGCCCGAAGAAAAAGCGGCGCCCGAAAGAAAGCGGCGCCCGAAGCGCCCGAAAAGCAGCGCCCGAAAGCGGCGCCCGAAAGAAAGCGGCGCCCGAAGAAAGCGGCGCCCGAAAGCGCGCCCGAAAGAAAAGCGCGCCCGAAGAAAGCGCGCCCGAAAAGCAGCGCCCGAAAGAAAGCGGCGCCCCGAAAAAAGCGGCGCCCGAAAAAGAAAGCGGCGCCCGAAAGAAAGCGCGCGAAAGCGCGCCCGAAAGAAAAGCAGCGCCCGAAAGAAAGCGGCGCCCGAAGAAAGAAAGCGGCGCCCGAAAGCGGCGCCCGAGAAAAGCGGCGCCCGAGAAAGAAAGCGGCGCCCGAAAGAAGCGAAAGCGCGCCCGAAAAAGCGCCCGAAAGCGCGCCCGAAGAAAGAAAAGCGGCAAGCGCCCGAAAGAAAGCGCGCCCGAAAGCGAAAGCGCGCCCCGAAGAAAGCGCGCCCGAAAGCGGCGCCCGAAAGCGGCGCGCCCGAAAAGAAAGCGGCGCCCGAAGAAAAAGAAAGCGGCGCCCGAAAGAAAGCGGCGCGCCCGAAAGAAAGCGCCGCCGAAAGAAAGCGGCGCCCGAAAGAAAAGCGGCGCGCCCGAAAAAGCGCGCCCGAAAGCGGCGCGAGCGCCCGAAGAAAGCGAAAGCGGCGCCCGAAAAAGCGCGCCCGAAGAGAAAGCGGCGCCCGAAGAAAGCGCGCCCGAAAGAAAGCGGCGCCCGAAGAAAGCGGCGCCCGAAAAAAGCAGCGCCCGAAAAAAAAGCGGCGCCCGAAAAAGAAAGAAAGCGCGCCCGAAAGCAGCGCCCGAAAGAAAGCGGCGCCCGAAAAAGCAGCGCCCGAAAGAAAGCGGCGCCCGAAGAAAGCGGCGCCCGAAAAAAGCGGCGCCCGAAAAAAGCAGCGCCCGAAGAAAAGCGGCGCCCAGAAAGCGCGCCCGAAAGCAGCGCCGAAGCGAAAGCGGCGCCCGAAAGCGCGCCCGAAGCGCCCGAAAGAAAGCGCGCCCGAAGCGCGCCCGAAAGCCCGAAAAGCGCGCCCGAAAGAAAGCGGCGCCCGAAAGAAAGCGCCCGAAAAGCAGCGCCCGAAGAAAGCGCGCCCGAAAAAGCGGCGCCCGAAAGCAGCGCCCGAAGAAAGCGGCGCCCGAAAGAAAACGGCGCCCGAAAAAAAGCGGCGCCCGAAGAAAAAGCGGCGCCCGAAGCGAGCGAGCGCCCGAAAGAAAGCGGCGCCCGAAAGAAAGCGCGCCCGAAAGCGGCGCCCGAAGCGCGCCCGAAAGCGCGCCCGAAAGAAAGCAGCGCCCGAAAGAAAGCAGCGCCCGAAAAGCGCGCCCGAAAGCGCGCCCGAAGAAAGCGGCGCCCGAAGAAAAGCGGCGCCCGAAGAAAAGCGAAAGCGCCCGAAAGAAAGCGCGCCCGAAAGCGGCGCCCGAAGCAGCGCGCCCGAAGAAAGCGGCGCGCCCGAAAGCGCCCGAAAGCAGCGCCCGAAAAAAAAAGCGGCGCCCGAAAAAAGCGGCGCCCGAAAGCGCGCCCGAAAGCGCGCCCGAAGCGGCGCCCGAAAGAAAGCGGCGCCCGAAAGAAAGCGGCGCCCGAAAAAGCGCGCCCGAAAGAAAGCGGCGCCCGAAAGCGCCCGAAGCGGCGCCCGAAAGAAAGCGCCCGAAGAAAGCGCGCCCGAAAAAGCGAAAGCGCGCCCGAAAAAGCGCGCCCGAAAGAAAGCGCCCGAAAGCAGCGCCCGAAAGCGCGCCGAAGAAAAGCGGCGCCCGAAAGAAAGCGGCGCCCGAAGAAAACGCGCGCCGAAAGAAAGCGGCGCCCGAAGCGCCCGAAAAGCGCGCCCGAAAGCGCCCAGCGCCCGAAAAGCGCGCCCGAAGCGAAAAGCGGCGCCCGAAGAAAGCGGCGCCCGAAAGCGAAAGCGCGCCCGAAAGCGCCCGAAGAAAGCGCGCCCGAAAAGAAAGCGCCCGAAAGCGAAGAAAGCGAGCGCCCGAAAGAAAGCGAAAGCGCCCGAAGAAAAGCGCGCCCCGAAAGAAAGCGAAGCGCCCGAAGAAAGCAGCGCCGAAGCGCGCCGAAAAAGCGCGCCCGAAAGAAAGCGGCGCCCGAAGAAGCGGCGGCGAGCGCCCGAAAAAAAGCGCGCCCGAAAGCGCGCCCGAAAGAAAGCGGCGCCCGAAAGCGCGCCCGAAAGAAAGCGCGCCCGAAGAAAAGCGGCGCCCGAAGAAAGCGGCGCCCGAAGAAAGCGGCGCCCGAAAGCGGCGCCCGAAAGCGCGCCCGAAAAAAAGCGGCGCCCGAAGAAAAGCGCGCCCGAAAGCGCGCCCGAAGAAAGCGCGCCCGAAAGAAAAGCGGCGCCCGAAAAGCGGCGCCCGAAAAAGCGCGCCCGAGCGCCCCGAAAAAGCGCGCCCGAAAAAGCGGCGCCCGAAAAGAAAGAAAGCGCGCCCGAAAGAAAGCGCGCCCGAAAGAAAAGCGGCGCCCGAAAAAGCGGCGCCCGAAAGAAAGCGCGCCCGAAAGAAAGCGCGCCCGAAAAAGCGCGCCCGAAAGAAAGCGCGCCCGAAAGCGCGCCCGAAAAGCAGCGCCCGAAAGAAAGCGGCGCCCGAAAGAAAGCGCGCCCGAAAAAGCAGCGCCCGAAAAGAAAGCAGCGCCCGAAAGCGCGCCCGAAAAGCGGCGCCCGAAAGCGAGCGCGCCCGAAGAAAGAAAGCGGCGCCCGAAAAAGAAAGCGCGCCCGAAGAAAGCGCGCCCGAAAGCGCGCCCGAAAGCGCGCCCGAAAGCAGCGCCCGAAAAAGCGAAAAAGCGGCGCCCGAAAGAAAGAAAGCGGCGCGCCCGAAAGCGCGCGAAGCCCGAAGCGCGCCCGAAAGCGCGCCCGAAAGAAAGCGGCGCCCGAAGAAAGCGGCGCCCCGAAAGAAAGCGCGCCCGAAAAAGCGGCGCCCGAAGAAAGCGAAAGCAGCGCCCGAAAGAAAGCGCGCCCGAAAGCAGCGCCCGAAAGAAAGCCCGAAAAAGCGGCGCCCGAAGAAGCGCCCGAAAAAGCGGCGCCCGAAAAAAGAAAGCGGCGCCCGAAAAAGCGCGCCCGAAAGCGCCCGAAAGAAAGCGCGCCCGAAAGAAAAACAGCGCCCGAAAGAAAGCGCGCCCGAAGCGCGCCCGAAAGCGGCGCGCCCGAAAGCGGCGCCCGAAAGCGCGCGCCCGAAAAGCGGCGCCCGAAAGCGGCGCGCCCGAAGAAAGCGGCGCCCGAAAGCGAAGCGCGCCCGAAAGAAAGCGGCGCCCGAAAAAAGCGGCGCGCCCGAAAGCGCGCCCGAAGAAAGCGCCCCGAAAGCGCCCCAGAAAGCGCGCCCGAGAAAAAGAAAAAAAGCGCGCCCGAAAGAGCGCGCCCGAAAGCGGCGCCCCGAAGAAAGCGGCGCCCGAAGAGCGGCGCCCGAAGAAAGCGGCGCCCGAAAGAAAAAGCGCGCCCGAAAGCAGCGCGCCCGAAGAAAGCGCGCCCGAAAAAGCGAGCGCCCGAAAGCGCAGCGCCCGAAAAAGAAAGCGAGCGCCCGAAAGAAAGCGGCGCCCGAAAGCGAAGCAGCGCCCGAAAGAAAGCGGCGCCCGAAAGCGCGCCCGAAGAAAGCGAAAGCCGCGAAGAAAGAAAGCGCGCCCGAAGAAAGCGTCTCGAGAAAGCGGCGCCCGAAGAAAGAAAGCGCGCCCGAAAAAAGCGCGCGCCCGAAAGCGGCGCCCGAAAGAAAGCAGCGCCCGAAGAAAGAAAGCGGCGCCCGAAAGCGAAAGCGCGCCCGAAAAAAGCGCCCGAAAGCGCCCGCCCCGAAAGCGCGCCCGAAAAGCGGCGCCCGAAAAAGCGCGCCCGAAAGCGCGGCGCCCGAAAGCGCGCCGAAGAAAGCGCGCCCGAAAAAAGCGCGCCCGAAGAAAGAAAGCAGCGCCCGAAGAAAGCAAAGCGCGCCCGAAAGCGGCGCCCGAAAAAAGAAAGCGCCCGAAAAAGCGCGCCCCCAAAGCGAAAGAAAGCGCGCCCGAAGAAAGCGGCGCCCGAAAAAGCGCGCCCGAAAGCGCGCCCGAAAAAGCAGCGCCCGAAAAGCGCGCCGAAAGCGCGCCCGAAAAAGCGCGCCCGAAAGCAGCGCGCCCGAAAGAAAGCGCGCCCGAAAAAGCGCGCCCGAAGAAAGCGCGCCCGAAGCGCGCCCGAAAAAGCAGCGCCCGAAAGAAAAGCGCGCCCGAAAAGCAGCGCCCGAAAAGAAAGCGCGCCCGAAAGAAAAAGCGCGCCCGAAGAAAAAGCGCGCCCGAAGAAAGCGCGCCCGAAAAAGCGCGCCCGAAAGCGCGCCCGAAAGAAAGCAGCGCCCGAAAGCGCGCCGAAAGCGGCAGCGCCCGAAGAAAGCGCGCCCGAAAGAAAGCGCGCCCGAAAAAGCGCGCCGAAAAAGCGGCGCCCGAAAAAGCGCGCCCGAAAAGCGCCCGAAAGAAAGCGCGCCCGAAGAAAGAAAGCGCGCCCGAAAGAAAAGCGCGCCCCGAAGAAAGCGGCGCCCGAAAGAAAGCGCGCCCGAAAGAAAGCGCGCCCGAAAGCGCGCCCGAAAGAAAGAAGCGCCGCGAAAGCGGCGCCCGAAAGCGCGCCCGAAGAAAGCGAAGAAAGCGCGCCCGAAAGAAAGCGCGCCCGAAGAAAGAGAAAGCGGCGCCCGAAAGCGCGCCCGAAAAAGCGGCGCCCGAAAAAAGCAGCGCCCGAAAGAAAGCGGCGCCCAGCAGCGCCCGAAGAAAAGCGCGCCCGAAAAAGAAAGCGCGCCCGAAAAGCGCGCCCGAAGCGGCAGCGCCCGAAAGCGAAAGCGCGCCCGAAAAAAAGCGCGCCCGAAAGCGCGCGCCCGAAGAAAGCGCGCCCGAAAAAAGCGCGCCCGAAAGCGCGCCCGAAAGCGCGCCCGAAAAAGCGCGCCCAGCGCCCGAAAGCCCGAAGCGCCCGCGCGCCCGAAGAAAGCGCGAAAGCGCCCCGAAAAAAAGCGCCCGAAGAAAAGCGCGCCCGAAAGAAAGCGGCGCGCCCGAAAGCGGCGCCCGAAAAAGCGGCGCCCGAAAGCAGCGCGCCCGAAGAAAGAAAGCGGCGCCCGAAAGAAAGCGCGGCGCCCGAAAGAAGAAAGCGGCGCCCGAAAGCGCGCCCGAAAAGAAAGCGGCGCCCGAAAAGAAAACGGCGCCCGAAAAAAGCGGCGCCCGAAAAAAGAAAGCGCCCGAAAGCGCGCGAAAAAGCGGCAGCGCCCGAAAGAAAGCGGCGCCCGAAAGCGGCAGCGCCCGAAAGCGGCGGCAAGCGCCCGAAGCAGAAAGCGGCGCCCGAAAGAAAGCGCGCCCGAAAGAAAGCGGCGCCCGAAAGCGCCCGAAGAAAGCGGCGCGCCCGAAGCCGCCCGAAAAGCGGCAGCGCCCGAAAAAAGCGGCGCGAAAGCGCGCCCGAAAAAGAAAGCGGCGCCCGAAAGAAAGCGCGCCCGAAAGCAGCGCCCGAAAGAAAAGCGCGGCGCGCCGAAAGAAAGCGCGCCCGAAAGCGAGCGCCCGAAAGCGCGCCCGAAGAAAAGCGAGCGCCCGAAGAAAGCGTCGCCCGAAGAAAGCGCGCCCGAAAGCGCGCCCGAAAAAGCGCCCGAAGAAAGCGCGCCCGAAAAAGAAAGCGGCGCCCGAAAAGCGCCCGAAAGAAAAGCGCGCCCGAAGAAAGAAAGCGCGCCCGAAAGCGCCCGAAAAAGCGCGCCCGAAGAAAGCGCGCCCGAAGAAAGCGCCCGAAAGCGAGCCCGAAAGAAAGCGCGCCCGAAAGCGAAAGCGCGCCCTGAAAGCGAAAGCGGCGCCCGAAAGCAGCGCCCGAAAGCGCGCCCGAAGAAAGCGGCGCCGAGCGCCCGAGCGCCCCGAAAGAAAGCGGCGCCCGAAAAGAAAGCGCGCGAAAGCGGCGCCCGAAGAAAGCGGCGCGCCCGAAAGAAAGCGCGCCCGAAGAAAGCGCGCCCGAAGAAGCGCCCGAAGCGGCGCCCGAAGAAAAGCGCGCCCGAAAAGAAAGCGCCCGAAAGCGAAAAAAGCGAAGAAAGCGGCGCCCGAAGAAAGCGGCGCCCGAAGAAAGCGCGCCCGAAAGCGGCGCCCGAAAAGAAAGCGGCGCCCGAAAGAAAGCGCGCCCGAAGAAAGAAAGCGGCGCCCGAAAGAAAGCGGCGCCCGAAAAGAAAAGCGCGCCCGAAGAGAAAGCCCCAAGAAAGCGGCAGCGCCCGAAAGAAGCGCGCCCGAAGAAAGCGGCGCCCGAAAGAAAGAAAGCGAAGCGCCCGAAAAAAGCGGCGCCCGAAGAAAGAAAGCGCGCCGAAAAGCGGCGCCCGAAAGAAAAAAGCAGCGCCCGAAGAAAGAAAGCGGCGCGCCCGAAAGAAAGCGGCAGCGCCCGAGAAGCGCGCCGAAAGCAGCGCCCGAAAGCGGCGCCCGAAAAAGCGGCAGCGCCCGAAAGAAAGCGGCGCCCGAAAAGCGCCCGAAAAAGCGCGCCCGAAGAAAGCGCGCCCGAAAAGCGCGCCCGAAAGCGCGCCCGAAAAAAAAGCGCGCCCGAAAAAGAAAGCGGCGCCCGAAAGCGGCGCCCGAAAGCGCGCCCGAAAAAGCGGCGCCCGAAAAGCAGCGCCCGAAAGAAAAGCAGCGCCCGAAAAAGCGGCGCCCGAAAGAAAAGCGCGCCCGAAAAAGCAGCGCCCGAAAGCGGCGCGCCCGAAGAAAAGAAAGCGCGCCCGAAAAAAAGCGCGCCCGAAAGAAAGCGGCGCCCGAAAAAAAGCGCGCCCGAAAGAAAAAGCGCGCCCCGAAAGCGCCCGAGCGCCCGAAAAGCGGCGCCCGAAGAAAGAAAGCGGCGCCCGAAGAAAGAAAGCGCCAGCGCCCGAAAAAGCAGCGCCCGAAAGCGCGCCCGAAAGAAGCGCGCCCGAAAGAAAGCGGCGCCCGAAAGCGCGCGCGAAAAGCAGCGCCCGAAGAAAGCGAGCGCCCGAAAGAAAGCGCGCCCGAAGAAAAGCGCGCCCGAAAGAAAGCGGCGCCCGAAAGAAAGCGGCGCCCGAAAGAAAAGCGGCGCCCGAAAAGAAAGCGCGCCCGAAGAAAGCGCGCCCGAAAGCGAAAGCGCGCCGAAAGCGCGCCCGAAAGAAGAAAGGCGCCCGAAAGCGCGCCCGAAAGAAAGCGGCGCCCCGAAAACAGCGCCCGAAAGCGGCGCCCGAAGAAAGCGGCGCCCGAAAGAAAGCGGCGCAGCGCCCGAAAAAAAGCGCGCCCGAAAAAGCGAAGCGGCGCCCGAAAGCGCGCCCGAAAGCGGCGCCCGAAAGAAAGCGCGCCCGAAGCGCAGCGCCCGAAAAAGAAAGCGGCGCCCGAAAAAGCGCGCCCGAAGCAGCGCCCGAAGAAAGCGGCGCCCGAAAGAAAGCGCCCGAAAGCGCGCCCGAAAAGCGCGGCGCCCGAAAGAAAGCGCGAAAGCGCGCCCGAAGAAAGCGAGCGCCCGAAGAAAAAGCGGCGCCCGAAGAAAAAGCGCCGCGGCTCCCGAAAAAGAAGAAAAAGCGGCAGCGCCCGAAAAAGCGGCGCCCGAAAAGAAAGCGGCGCCCGAAGAAAGCGGCGCCCGAAGAAAAGCGCGCCCGAAAAAGAAAAAAAGAAAGCGCGCCCAGAAAGCGCGCCGAAAGCGCGCCCGAAAGCGCGCCGCCCGAAGAAAGCGGCGCGCCCGAAAGCGCGCCGCCCGAAAGAAAAGCGGCGCCCGAAAGAAAGCGGCGCCCGAAAGAAAGCGGCAGCGCCCGAAAGAAAAGCAGCGCCCGAAAGCAGCGCCCGAAAAAACGCGCCCGAAAGCGGCGCCCGAAAAAGCAGCGCCCGAAAGCGCGCCCGAAAGCGGCGCGCCCGAAAGAAAGCGAGCGCCCGAAAGAAAGCGCGCCGAAAGCGGCGCCCGAAAGCGCGCCCGAAAGAAAGCGGCGCCCGAAAAGCGGCGCCCGAAAGCGAAGCGCGCCCGAAAAAAGCGCGCCAGCGGCGCCCGAAAGAAAAGCAGCGCCCGAAAAGCGCGCCCGAAAAAGAAAGCGCGCCCGAAAAGCGCGCCGAAGAAAGCGGCGCCCGAAAGAAAGCGGCGCGCCCGAAAGAAAGCGCGCCCGAAAAAGCGGCGCCCGAAAGCGGCGCCCGAAAAGAAGCAGCGCCCGAAAGAAAGCGAAAAAAGCGCGCCCGAAAAAGCAGCGCCCGAAAGAAAGCGGCGCGCCCGAAGAAAAAGCGGCGCCCGAAAGCGGCGCCCGAAGAAAGCGCGCCCGAAGAAAAGCGGCGCCCGAAGAAAGAAAGCGCCGCGCCCGAAAAAGCGCGCGCCGAAGAAAGCGGCGCCCGAAGAAAGCGGCAGCGCCCGAAAGAGAAAGCGGCGCCCGAAGCGCGCCCGAAAGCGGCGCCCGAAAGCGCGCCCGAAAAAAGAAAGCGCGCCCGAAAGAAAGCGCGCCCGAAAAGCGCGCCCGAAGAAAGCGGCGCCCGAAAGAAAGCGGCGCCCGAAAAGCGCGCCCGAAAGAAAGCGGCGCCCGAAGAAAGCGGCGCCCGAAAAAAAAAAGCGCGCCCGAAAGAAAGCGGCGCCCGAAGAAAGCGGCGCCCGAAAGAAGCGCGCCCGAAAAAAAAGCGGCGCCCGAAAAAGCGCGCCCGAAAGAAAGCGCCGCGAAAGAAAGCGCGCCCGAAAGCGCGCCGAAAGAAAGCGGCGCCCCCGAAAGAAAGCGCGCCCGAAAGAAAGCGCAGCGAAGAAAAGCGCCCGAAGAAAGCGCGCCCGAAAAAGCAGCGCCCGAAAGCGCGCCCGAAAAAAAGCGCCCGAAAGCAGCGCCCGAAAGCAGCGCCCCGAAAAAGCGCCCGAAAAGCGCGCCCGAAGAAAGCGGCGCCCGAAAGAAAGCGCGCCCGAAAGAAAGCGCGCCCGAAAGAAAAAAGCGGCGCCCGAAAGAAAAAGCGCGCCCGAAAGAAAGCGCGCCCGAAAGCAAAAAAGCGGCGCCCGAAAAGCGGCGCCCGAAAGAAAGCAGCGCCCGAAAGAAAAGCAGCGCCCGAAAAGCGGCGCCCGAAGAAGCGCCGAAAGCAGCGCCCGAAAAAGCGCGCCCGAAAGCGGCAGCGCCCGAAAGCAGCGCCCGAAGAAAAAGCGCCCGAAGAAAGCGGCGCCCGAAAGCGGCGCCCGAAGAAAGCGGCGCCCGAAAAGAGCGGCGCCCGAAAAAGCGGCGCCCGAAAGAAGAAAGCGCCCGAAGAAAGCGCGCCCGAAAGCGGCGCCCGAAAAAGCAGCGCCCGAAAGCGCGCCCCGAAAAGCAGCGCCCGAAAGCGCGCCCGAAGAAAGCGCGCCCGAAGAAAGCGGCGCCCGAAAGCGCGCCCGAAGAAAGCGAAAGCGCGCGAAAAAGCGGCGCCCGAAGAAAGCGGCGCCCGAAAGAAAAGCGAAAGAGCGGCGCCCGAAAGCGCGCCCGAAAGCGAGCGCCCCGAAAGAAAAAGCGGCGCCCGAAAGCGGCGCCCGAAAGAAAGCGCGCCCGAAGAAGAAAGCGCGCCCGAAAAAGCGGCGCCCGAAAAGCGGCCCCGAAAGCGCCCGAAAGCGGCGCCCGAAAGAAAGCGCCCGAAAGCGGCGCCCGAAAGAAAGCAGCGCCCGAAAGAAAGCAAAGCGGCGCGAAAGAAAAAAAAGCGCGCCCGAAAGAAAGCAGCGCCCGAAGAAAGAAAAGCAGCGCCCGAAAAAGCGGCGCCCGAAAGCGAGCGCCGCGAAAAGCAAAGCGCGCCCCGAAAAAAGCGCGCCCGAAAGAAAAGCGCGCCCGAAAGAAAGCGCGCCCGAAAGCGGCGCCCGAAAGCGGCGCCCGAAGAAAGCGCGCCCGCGCGCCCGAAAAGCGCGCCCGAAAAAGCGCGCCCGAAAAAGCGCGCCCGAAAGAAAAAGCGGCGCGCCCGAAAGAAAGCGGCGCCCGAAAAAGCGGCGCCCGAAAGAAAGCGGCGCCCGAAAGCGGCGGCGCCCGAAAAAGCGCGCCCGAAAAGCGGCGCCAGCGCCCGAAAGAAAGCGGCGCCCGAAAGCGCCCGAAAGCGCGCCGAAGAAAGCAGCGCCCGAAAAAGCGCGCCCGAAAGAAAGCGGCGCCCGAAAAAGCGGCGCCCGAAAAAAAAGCGCGCCCGAAGAAAGCAGCGCCCGAAAAAAGCGAAGCGCCCGAAAGCGCGCGAGAAAGCAGAAAGCGCCCCGAAAAAGCGCGCCCGAGCGCCCCCAGAAAGCGCGCCCGAAAAGCGAGAGCGCCCGAAGAGAAAGCGCGCCCGAAAAGAAAGCGCGCCCGAAAGAAAAGCGGCGCCCGAAGAAAGCGAGCGCCCGAAAGCGGCGCCCGAAGAAAGCGGCGGCGCCCGAAGAAAGCGCGCCCGAAAGCGAAGCGCCCGAAAGAAAAGCGCGCCCGAAGAAAAGCGCGGCGCGAAAAAGCAGCGCCCGAAGAAAAGCGCGCCCGAAAGAAAAGCGGCGCCCGAAGAAAACGGCGCCCGAAAGAAAAGCGGCGCGCCCGAAAAGAAAAGCGCCCGAAAAAAGCGCGCCCGAAAAGCGCGCCCGAAAAAGAAAGCGCCCCAAAGAAAAAGCGGCGCCCGAAAAAAAAGCGGCGCGCCCGAAAGAAAGCGAGCGCCCGAAAGAAAGCGGCGCCCGAAAGCGCGCCCGAAAGCGCGCCCGAAGAAAGCAGCGCCCGAAAAACGCGCCCGAAAGAAAAGCGCGCCCGAAGAAAGCGGCGCCCGAAAAGCAGCGCCCGAAAAAGCGGCGCCCGAAAGCAGCGCCCGAAAAAGCACGCGCCCGAAGAAAGCGCCCGAAAGCGCGCCCGAAGAAGCGCGCCGGCGCCCGAAAGCGGCGCCCGAAGAAAGAAAAAAGCGGCGCCCGAAGCGCGCCCGAAGAAAGCGGCGCCCGAAAGCGGCGCCCGAAAAAGCGCGCCCGAAGAAAGCGGCGCCCGAAAAGAAAGCGGCGCCCGAAGAAAGCGAAAGCGCCCGAAAGCGCCCAGCAAGCGCGCCGAAGCGGCGCCCGAAAGAAAGCCCGAAAGCGGCGCCCGAAAGAAAGCGGCGCGCCCGAAAGAAAGCGCGCCCGAAAGCAGCGCCCGAAAGCGCGCCCGAAAGAAAGCGCGCCGAAGAAGAAAGCGCGCCCAGCGCGCCCAGAAGCGCCGCCCCAAGAAAAGCGAGCGCGCCGAAAAAAGCGCGCCCGAAAGCCCGAAAGCGCGCCCGAAAGAAAGCGGCGCCCGAAAGAAAGGAAGCGGCGCCCAGAAGCAGCGCCAAAGCAGCGCCCGAAAGCGCGCCCGAAAGAAAGCGCGCCCGAGCAGCGCCCGCCCAAGCGCGCCCGAAAGAAAGCGAAAGCGCGCCCGAAAGCGGCGCCCGAAAGAAAGCGCGCCCGAAAGAAAGCGGCGCCCGAAAGCCGCCCGAAAGCAGCGCCCGAAAGCGGCAGCTCGAAAGCGAAAGCGCCCGAAAGCGACGCGAAGAAAAGCGGCCCGAAAGCGCCCGAAAAAGCGCGCGAAAGAAAGAAAGCAGCGCCCGAAAGAAAAAGCGGCGCCCGAAGAAAGCGCGCCCGAAAGCGCCCGAAAGAAAGCGGGCGCCCGAAAGAAAGCGCGCCCGAAGAAAGCGGCGCCCGAAAGAAAGCGCGCCCGAAAGCGCGAAAGCGCGCCCGAAGAAAGCGCCCGAAAGAAGCGCGCCCAGAAAGCAGCGCCCGAAAAGAAGCGCCCGAAGCGGCGCCCGAAAGAAAGGCAGCGCCCGAAAAGCGGCGCGCCCGAAGAAGCGCCCGAAGAAAGCGGCGCCCGAAAAAAGCGGCGCCCGAAAGAAAGCGGCGCCCGAAAGCGCGCCCGAAAAGAAAAAGCGCCCAAAGCGAAAGCGCGCCCGAAGAAAAGCGCGCCCGAAAGAAAAGCGCGCCCGAAAGAAAGCGGCGCCCGAAGAAAGCGGCGCCCGAAAAAGAGAAAGCGGCGCCCGAAAGAAAGAAAGCGGCGCGCCCGAAAAAGCATGAAAGCGGCGCCCGAGAAGAAAGCGGCGCCCGAAAGAAAAAGCGGCGCCCGAAAGAAAGCGGCGCCCGAAAAGAAAAAAGCGCGCCCGAAAAAAGCGGCGCCCGAAAGCGAAGCGGCGCCCGAAAAGAAAGCGGCGCCCGAAAGAAAGCGGCGCCCGAAGAAAAGCGCGCCCGAAAAAAAGCGCGCCCGAAAGCGCGAAAGCGGCGCGCCCGAAAGAAAGCGGCAAGAAAAGCGCCGAAGAAAGCGCGCCCGAAAGAAAGCGCGCCCGAAAAAAGAAAGCGCCCCGAAAGCGAGCGCCCGAAAGAAAAGCGCGCCCGAAAGAAAGCGGCGAAGAAAGAAAAAGCGGCCCGAAAGAAAGCGGCGCCCGAAGAAAGCGCCCCGAAGCAGCGCGCCGAAAGAAAGCGCGCCCGAAAGCAGCGCCCGAAAGCGCGCGAAAGAAAAGCAGCAGCGCCCGAAGAAAGCAGCGCCCGAAAGCGCGCCCGAAAAAAGCGCCCCGAAAGAAAGAAGCGCCCGAAAGCGCCCGAAAAAAGCGCGAAAAAGCCAAGCGGCGCCCGAAAGCAAGCGCCCGAAAAACAGCGCCCGAAAAGCAGCGCCCGAAAGAAAGCGCGCCCGAAAAAGCGAAAGCGGCGCGCCCGAAAAAGCGGCGCCCGAAAGAAAGCGGCGCCCGAAGAAAGCAGCGCCCGAAAAAGCAGCGCCCGAAAAAGCGGCGCGCCCGAAAGAAAGAAAAGCGCGCCCGAAAAAGCGGCGCCCGAAAAAGAAAGCGCGCCCGAAAGCGGCGCCCGAAAAGAAAGCGGCGCCCGAAAAAGAAAGCGGCGCCCGAAAAAAGAAAGCGGCGCCCGAAAAAGCGCGCCCGAAAGAAAGCGGCGCCCGAAAGAAAGCGGCGCCCGAAAGAAAGCGGCGCCCGAAAGCAAGAAAGCGGCGCCCGAAAAGCGCCCTAGAGCGCCCGAAAAGAAAGCGGCGCCCGAAAGAAAGAAAGCGGCGCCCGAAAAAGAAAGCGCGCCCGAAGAAAGCGGCGCCCGAAAGCGAGGAAAGCGCGAAAAGCGCGCCCAAAAAGCGCCGAAAACGAAAGCGGCCCGAAAAAGCGCGCCCGAAGAAAGCGGCCCGAAAGCGCGCGCCCGAGAAAGCGCGCCGATGCAGCGCGCCCGAAAGAAGCGAAAGCAGCGCACGAGCGCACAGCAGCGGCAGCGAGAAAGAGCGCCCGAAAGCAGCGCCCGAAAGAAAAAGCGAAGAAAAAGCGAAGCGAAAGAAAGCGGCGGAAGCGAGCGAAAGCGAGAAAAAGCGAGCCCGAGAAGCGAGCGAAAAAGAAAAGCGCGAGAAGAAGCGAAGGCGAGCCCGAAGAAACGAGCGAGAAAGCGGCGCCCGAAAGCGCGCCCGCCGAAAAAGCGAAGCAGCGCCCGAAAGCGGCGCCGAGAGAAAGCAGCGCCCGAAGAAAGCGCGCCGAGAAGAGCGCCCGAAAGCGAGCGCCCGAAAGAGAGAGAGAGAGAGCGGCGAGAGAGAGGAGAGAGAAAGCGAGAGAGAGAGAGAGAGCGGCGAGCGAAAGCGAGCGAGAAGAAGGCGGCGAGCGAGAAAGCAGCGAGCGAGCGAAGCGAGCGAAGAAAGCGAGCGAGAAAAGCGAGAAAGCGAAGAAAAGCAACGAAGAAAGCGAGCGAGAAAGCGAGCGAAAGAAAAGCGAGCGAAAAGCGAAGCGAGAGAAGCGAGCGAGGAAAGCGAGCGAGAGCGAGAAAGCGAGCGAAGAAAAAGCAGCGAGCGAGAAAGCCGAAAAGCGAGCGAAAAAGAAAGCGAAAGCGAGCGAAGAAAAGCGAAAGCGAGCGAAAGCGAAAACCGAAGAAAGCGAGCGAAAGAAGAGCGAGCGAAAACGAAAGCGAGCGAAGAAAGAAAGCGAAACGAAGAGAAAGCGACGAAGAAAGCGAGCGAGAGAAAGCGACGAGACGAAAGAAAACGAGAGAGAGAGAAAGCGAGAGAGAGGAAAACGAAGAAAACCGAGAGAGAGAAAGCGAAGAAAGCGAGAGAAAGAAAGAAAACGAAGAGAAAACCGAAGAAAGCGAGAAGAGAGAAAGCGAAACGAAGAAAGACGAAGAAAACGAGAAAGAAAACGAGAAAACGAAGAGCGAAAGAAAACGAAGAAAGAAAGCGAAAACGAAAAAGCGAAGAAAACGAAGAAAAGCGAAGAAACGAAGAAAGCGAAAAACGAAGAGAAAGCAAAGAAAACGAGAAAGCGAAGAAAACGAAGAAAACGAAAGCGAAGAAAGCGAAGAGAAACGAAGAAAGCGAAGCGAAAGCGAAGAAGAAAGCGAAGCGAAGAAAGCAAAGAGCGAAAGCGAAAACGAAGAAAGCGAAAAAGCGAAACGAAGAAAGCGAAGCGAAAACGAAAGCGAAGAAAGCGAAACGAAGAAAAGCGAAAGCGAAGCGAAGAAAACGAAGAAAGCGAAAAACGAAGAGCAAACGAAAGAGCGAACGAAAAGCGAAGAAAGCGAAGAGAAGAGAGCGAGCGAGCGAGCCGAGAGAGAGCGAGCGAGCGGCGAGAGAGAGCGAGCGAGCGAGAGAGCCGAGAGAGAGAGCGAGAGAGAGAGCGAGCGAGCGAGCGAGCCGTTAGAGAGAGCGAGCGAGCGAGCCGTTAGCCGTTAGAGCGAGCGAGCGAGCGAGCGAGCCGTTAGAGAGAGCGAGCGAGCGAGCCGTTAGAGAGAGCGAGCGAGCGAGCCGTTAGAGAGCGAGCGAGCGAGCGTTAGAGAGCGAGCGAGCCGTTAGAGAGAGCGAGCGAGCGAGCGAGCCGTTAGAGAGAGCGAGCGAGCGAGCGAGCCGTTAGAGAGAGCGAGCGAGCGAGCGAGCTGTTAGAGAGAGCGAGCGAGCGAGCGAGCCGTTAGAGAGAGCGAGCGAGCGAGCGAGCCGTTAGAGAGAGCGAGCGAGCGAGCCGTTAGAGAGAGCGAGCGAGCGAGCGAGCCGTTAGAGAGAGCGAGCGAGCGAGCGAGCCGTTAGAGAGCGAGCGAGCGAGCGAGCGAGCCGTAGAGAGAGCGAGCGAGCGAGCCGTTAGAGAGAGCGAGCGAGCGAGCCGTTAGAGAGAGCGAGCGAGCGAGCCGTTAGAGAGAGCGAGCGAGCGAGCCGTTAGAGAGAGCGAGCGAGCGAGCCGTTAGAGAGAGCGAGCGAGCGAGCCGTTAGAGAGAGCGAGCGAGCGAGCCGTTAGAGAGAGAGCGAGCGAGCGAGCCGAGAGAGAGCGCGAGCGAGCCGAGAGAGAGAGCGAGCGAGCCGAGAGAGAGAGAGAGCGAGCCGAGAGAGAGAGAGAGCGAGCCGAGAGAGAGAGAGAGCGAGCCGAGAGAGAGAGAGAGCGAGCGAGCCGAGAGAGAGAGAGAGCGAGCGAGCCGAGAGAGAGAGAGCGAGCGAGCCGAGAGAGAGAGAGAGCGAGCGAGCCGAGAGAGAGAGAGAGCGAGCGAGCCGAGAGAGAGCCGAGAGAGAGAGAGCGAGCGAGCGAGCCGAGAGAGAGAGCGAGCCGAGAGAGAGAGCGAGCCGAGAGAGCGAGCGAGCCGAGAGAGAGAGAGAGCGAGCCGAGAGAGAGAGAGAGCGAGCCGAGAGAGAGAGAGAGCGAGCCGAGAGAGAGAGAGAGCGAGCGAGCCGAGAGAGAGAGAGAGAGCGAGCGAGCGAGCGAGCCGAGAGAGAGAGAGAGAGCGAGCGAGCCGAGCCGAGAGAGAGAGAGAGCGAGCGAGCCGAGGGAGAGAGAGAGAAAGCGAGCCGAGCGAGAGCGAGCGAGCCGAGCGAGAGAGGTGTGTGTGTGTGTGTGTGTGTGTGTGTGTGTGTGTGTGTGTGTGTGTGTGTGTGTGTGTGTGTGTGTGTGTGTGTGTGTGTGTGTGTGTGTGTGTGTGTGTGTGTGTGTGTGTGTGTATATGTGTGTGTAAAGATGTTACAAATGTCATATTATATATATATATATATATATATATATATATATATATATATATATATATATATATAATATGACATTTGTAACATCTTTACTGTTTTGAAACTTCTGTATGTGTAATGTTTACTGTTAATGTTTACTGTTGTTTTTCACTTTATATATTCACTTTGTATGTTGTCTACCTCACTTGCTTTGGCAATGTTAACACATGTTTCCCATGCCAATAAAGCCCTTGAATTGAATTGAGAGCGAGAGTGAGCCATTCTCTGCTGAATTGTTCAGTTGTGCTGAAGGCAGAGCCACTAGATGCCTGAACACAGACTCCACCCACTGCTGTCATTCACCAGACTGGTCACTGATCACAGGGAGAGGGGGAGGGTGACCTCTGCGCGAGGCCAAACAACAACCCAGATATGTTATGTAGTCAGGCTAAGCAACATGGGAGAGAGAGGAGGCCAGTGCTGCATCTCCTTCTCTGCTCGGTGACGGGCATGTTGTGTTTCCAGCTAACATGGGAACTTCCATAGAGCCTGATTCCATCTTTCACAGCGAGAAAACGGACAAACTAAAATAGAAAAACACTTACATTTTCTCGAAAGACAGAAACGTCAACAAACTTAAAACCCCTTAGGTCCAGTCTTAAGAGGCTAATTTCACATGTTAGATTAAGTAGCTGTGTAGTGTGTAAAGCAGCCACTAGCATTGCCATACTGCTTCAGTCTCCTGCTTCCATCCCAGTTCCATTCACACTCGAATGTATTCCACTTACAGATTACTTCACTAAATCCATCCAGCTAAACTCCAGGCCATTCGTCTACTCGACAGTCTTTTTATACAACGGCAGTCCCCAATATATATGGAATAGGGTGCCATTTCAGGCACAGCCCAAGAGAAGCAGAAAGTCGGGGGAAGTGGAGGTTGTTAGTGTGCTATGATGTCACCAGGCAGTCAGTAAGGTCATGTAACCGAACTGCTATCTGGAGGCTGGGCTGTGACCGGGTCAGAGACGGTATTGGAACAGGGTCTGGGTCCTGGAGGAGTTCACCGGCTCTCAATGAACCCAGTCTCTCTCCATTTCCCCGTGGCTTTCTTACTCCCTCTTTCGCTAGCTCATCCACTCACCGCCTGTCAAGCTTCCTGTTCTCAGTCCCCTGTACACAAAGAGGATCTCTCTCTCTCTCTCACACACACACACACACACACACACACACACACACACACACACACACACACACACACACACACAAGGGGGGGAGAAATACCAGTATTTTTTGTTGCTGCATCTCGGGCTGCCATGGTAACCATACTCCACATGCGTTTCCACATCAGTGCAGACACCGCCCCTCCCCCTCCTCCCCGTGAGCCAGCCAGGGTCATGGTGCAGTCAGCTACTATGTAGAGGAGCTGTCATTGTTACAGGAAGCTCAAACAGACCAAAGCCTTCCTCCCTCCCATCTCTGCACACACACGCTTTAATTACACACACAGCCACCGGTGACACACACACAGCAGAGGTAAAAACCTTGAAGCGTTCAGCAGTGTTTGTTTACATCAGTCATAGTGAATACTACAGTGAATACTACACGTACCTCCCGTTACTACGCGTACCTCCCGTTACTACGCGTACCTCCCGTTACTACGCGTAATGTGTGTCTCTGATCTCCTTAGAAGAGGTGAAATGACTTTTCCCATGTCCCCATTTCACTATCAAACAGCATCTCACATGATTTCACTTCCATTGATTTCTCCCCACTGATCCACCAGCTGGACCCATACAATCACAGTAGTACCATGAAGACTGCAGACGTTTTACAGGTTTAATATCACAACAACTATCTATTTTCAGATATGCCTTTCTGTGAGTATGTGGCTCCACCTTCGGACACCAGCATTAGGCCGGGGTGACGCTTCATGGTCAGGGTAGAGGGTACGGGATGTCCCCTGGGTACAGGGTGACCCTTCATGGTCAGGGTAGAGGGTACGGGATGTCCCCTGGGTACAGGGTGACACTTCATGGTCAGGGTAGAGGGTATGGGATGTCCCCCTTGTACAGGGACGGGGGAAGGGTGTTTTGGGTAGGCCAGGGTGGGTGTAGAGAGAAACACAGCCCCAGCTCTGGGTTGGCTAGGCTGAGCTCCACCATAAGGGGGCACTCCCATCCCACAGTGGAGAAAGAGAGGAAGAGAAGAAGAGGCAGGCCCCAGCCTCATACAGCACAGCAGCCATTACCATTACAGAAACACAAGTCTACAGCAAGAGAAACTCATTCAACCAAATGGTAGCAGTACAATACAAAGCCAACCACACGCTATACAATCCACCACAACACATTACTGAGGCATCCACCTAAACAATCGTTAAAAATACAAATATTCAAGCAGGGGATACTTGATTACGTCAACATGCAATTAAATTTAAAATCATCCCGGTCCCTAGTTTCTGCCCTGAGGGCAGGTAAGGTAGCAGGGCCGGTAACGCCCAAACCGAGGTGCTGATCTCTCCTCTAGACAAGGCTACTCTGAATCCCTAATACTCTAAAAAGGTATGTTCCCACTCCAGACCTAGTCCCTTTCCAGCCCCATCTCCCCCGAGACCACCACTAGTCTGCTACTTAATACAGGAGACCATATGGGGATTGTAATTCATGGACAAGGTTGAGGAGGAACGTGGGAAGGGGACATCGTATGAAAAGATAACAGATTGCTATTAAAACTGTTTTGGTTTCTTTTTCAAACAGCATAATAAACAAAATTGCTCAGCTTTTCTTTTCTGATTTCTGATGATTATGCTTAGAGCACGGATGGGTCATGTTTATTCCTGAAATAAATAGTCTACCTGAGTAGATATGTTTGTAAACATTTGCCTAATTGAGGCTCTCGACTGGCAAGTCACACACACACACACACAGCAGCAACCTGTGTGCAATACAGAGCAGAGAGAGAGAGGTCTGATTGCTGTCAATAATGGGGCTAGGGTGTGTGTGTGTGTGTGGGGGGGGCTGATCACAATGGTAGAGGAGAGTCCCAGAGCTCAGCAAAGATGCCCCAGTGAGGCAGGCAGCTGCCCAGGTCAGGGAGAGGGGTGCTGGGAGGGACCAGGGTCTGCCTAGCCTTGCCTGATACTTGGGGCTGGGAGGGAGGACCACAGCTTGTCTGCCTGATACCAGCCACCAAAGCCATACACGATACCAGAGCACCAGCTCTCAGACCAACAGGCTGAGACAGCTTCCACCCCCGAGCCATAAGACTGATAAATAGTCAATTAATGGTACCTGAACTATCTTGCACTGACCCTACTCACTCACCAGACTATTCAGAGCATGTGACAAATATAAATGGAGTCTGTCTGCCTGCCTGCCCGTCTGCCTGCTTCTCCAGAGCAACGCCCCTCCCACCGATGACAGACACCCAGGAACAACCCAAAGTAGAGAAGAGGGCACTGCCAAAGCACTTCAACTGACCGACACAACTACTGTTTCTCAGAGCAGAAAAACAAAAGGTGATTGTATCTAAAAGAGCATAACTTTCAAATCTAAATCACAAGCTGTTTTTGGGGCATCTAAATTCCCCGCCCAAGCAAACACCACATAGGAAGAGAGCAGAGAGGAGAGGACGGTGCTGCGAGACTAGCTGCGGGGGGGGGGGAGCTTATGAGAGAGAGCGTGAGAACACATGTGTGCACAACAGCAAGAGGCAGGCTGGGTCTACCAGCTCCAAAACAATTCAATGAGGCAAATCCAAACACACTTAGTCAGCAGATTGAACTTTCTCAAGTACATGAATTAAAAATCACCTATGTGCAGACGGGGGAAGGAGAGAGGGAGGCAGAATGAGATGGAGCAGAGTGGGGAGGGGGGTGAGAGAGAGAAAACGAGTAGAGAAACTGTCGCTCTCAGTCGGCCCAGGAATCTGAATAAAACACGTGGGCACAGGAAGCTCTGGCCCCAGAATAGCAACAGGAAACACGCCCAGGAAACTGAATACTGCAACGACAGGCAGAGCAGAGAAGCTGGCAAAACAAGGCTGAGGCGAGCGGCGTTTCAAAAGCTGATTGACAAGAGGGAGAAACAGAGGCGTGATTTCTCATGAAGCCAGGAACAAAACAGGGCCACGATTTGGGGCATTTTCCTGATATTTAATCCACAGAATGGTATTTTGGAGGAAGGATTGTTGATATCTAGCGGACATTTGTATCTAAAAGCATAATTGAAAAATATAAACATGAATATTGACAATATATTTTTTGAATTGTCACATTTTTCTACATATTGTTGATCATAATATTCTCTACGGGCATATTAAAAAGTCTTTAGTGAGATCTCTGATACTTTTACAGCTATGGTCCAATGTGTACGTATTACCAAGAGGGAACGTGAACATTGATCTCCACATTCTGATGGTGATTTTCAGGATGTGCAATGATGTAAAAGGAGGGCTGTGATTGGTTACATTGCCTCCTAGGCAAAAGAAGGGTTGGAGCTGGGCAGGGTTGGAGAGAAGACAAAGTGACCCGGCCTAGCTGTGCAGACTGCTCCAGAGCAGTGGCGCAACAACAAGTTGTTCTGCTGGAGAGGGGAAAGGACTTGACACAGACACTAGAAGTCATGGGGGTCTGTTTGGGAGATGAGGGTGGACCACTAAAGGCGTCTCCATGCATCCCAGCCGAAACAGTCCGGAAGAGTCTGCTCATATGACAACATTGTGTGACATTTGTTTGTTTTTGGATGTTGGTAGCCGAAGTCGACGCCTCCTCGATGGTGATTGGTCAACAGTATGGGTTCTTCAATAAAGTCTTGTCATTCAACAAGAGACGAATCGTTTCAAGTGAGAAATACTGCACCAAGCTCAAAGATCTCCTCTGCAAAAATGTCAAAATTAATTACCCAAGTTCTTGAATTATCTTAGATGAATTCTGTCTATTTTGAGGAAGAGTATACTGGCTACTGCGTCTCAAAATGAACACACCTCAAGCGAATGTATTTTAAGGGAATAAGCAAGCACACTCCTAGCTGATTTCAGCTAGGCACCAGCCGACACCTTAACGGTGACGCAAGCCACTGGAACTCCTGTGTGAAGGAATCTCAGGGCTAATTGGGCTTTCCTCTCTTACAGACACACACGCTACACAACACAGCCCCCAACACAATGACAGACACACCGAGTCCTCTATACAACACAGCCCCCAACACAATGACAGACACACCGAGTCCTCTATACAACACAGCCCCCAACACAACAACAGACACACGAGTCCTCTACACATCACAGCCCCCAACACAACAACAGACACACAAGTCTTCTACACATCACAGCCCCAAACACAACGACAGACACCGAGTCTTCTACACAACACAGCCCCCAACACAATGACAGACACACCGAGTCCTCTATACAACACAGCCCCCAACACAACAACAGACACACGAGTCCTCTACACATCACAGCCCCCAACACAACAACAGACACACAAGTCTTCTACACATCACAGCCCCAAACACAACGACAGACACTGAGTCCTCCACACAACACAGCCCCCAACACAACGACAGACACTGAGTCCTCCACACAACACAGCCCCCAACACAACGACAGACACTGAGTCCTCCACACAACACAGCTCCCAACACAACGACAGACACACAGTCCTCTACACATCACAGCCCCCAACACATCACAGCCCCCAACACAACGACAGACACACACGTACAGTGTCGTAGGGGTCATTAAGTATTCAGACCCGGTCTCTTTTTCCACATGTTGTTAAGTTACAGCCTTATTCTAAAACAGATCAGGTAATTTTTAAAATTCCTCATCAATCTACAGACAATACCCCATAATGACAAAGCGAAAACAGGTTTTTAGAAATGTAATAACATGAAAAACTGAAATACCTTATTTACATAAGTATTCAGACCCTTTGATATGAGACATTGAGCTCAGGTGCATCCTGTTTCCATTGATCATCCTTGAGATGTTTCTCCAACTTGACTGGAGGAAAGGATCACACCTGTCTATATAAGGTACCACAGTTGACAGTGCATGTCAAAGCAAAAACCAAGCCATGAGGTGGAAGGAATTGTCCGTAGAGGTCCGAGACAGGATTGTGTCGAGGCACAGATCTGGGGAAGGGAATCAAAACAAATGTCCCCAAGAGTTCCTCTGGAGATGGGAGAACCTTCCAGACGGACAACCATCTCTGCAGCACTCCACCAATCAGGCCTTTATGGTAGAGTGGCTTGACAGAAGCCACTCATCAGTAAAAGGCACATGACAGCCCGCTTTGAGTTTTCCAAAAGGCACCTAAAGGACTCAGACCATGAGAAACAAGATTCTCCGGTCTGATGAAACCAATATGGAACCATTTGGCCAGAATGCCAAGTGTCATATCTGTTTTTCATGGTTCAGGCCCCTTAGTTCCAGTGAAGGGATATTTTAACACTACAGCATACAATGACATTCCAGATGATTCTATGCTTCCAACTATGTGGCAACAGTTTGGGGAAGGCCCTTTCCTGTTTCAGCATGACAAGCATCTGTGCACTAAGCGAGGTCCATACAGAAATGGTTTGTCAAGATCAGTGTGGAAGAACTGAACTGGCCTGCACAGAGCCCTGACCTCAACCCCATTGAACACCTTTGGGATGAACTGGAATGCTGACTGCGAGCCAGACCTAATCGCCCAACATCAGTGCCCGACCTCCCTAATGCTTGTGGCTGAAAGGAGACTTGCAGCAATGTTCTGCAGCAATGTTCTGACATCTAGTGGAAAGCCTTCCCAGAAGAGTGGAGGCTGTTGTAGCAGCAATGTTCCAACATCAAATGAAAAGCCTTCCCAGAAGAGTGGAGGCTGTTATAACAGCAAAGGGGGGACCAACTCCATATTAATGCCCATGATTTTGGAATGAGATGTTTGACGATACTTTTGGTCATGTAGTGTTCATTTGAACTTGAGTACCTTGGATTAGCTGAGAGGTCATTGGTGGGAAACAGTACTCTAAGAATGTGTTCACCAGAAAGGGGAGAGGGTGTGTGTGTGTGTGTGTGTGTGTGTGTGTGTGTGTGTGTGTGTGTGTGTGTGTGTGTGTGTGTGTGTGTGTGTGTGTGTGTGTGTCTACACTGGAACAGCATCAGCTGATGCATTTCAAACAGAAAAGGGAAACGTTATTAAAAGAATTCAAGTGAAGTGAACTGAATAAACGCAGTGTGGGGAACAACACAGTATGATAAGCTTAACAGTAAGAGAGAGAGAGAGTGTGTGTAGTTCAGTTAGCTACCCGGCTGAAAACAAACAAGGAAGCAGTTCAACTCGTCCGGCTGGTTTCAGCCTCGCTGCCAGCCTGCATGCCGGCTGTTTCCCCCTTTCTCATGCTGCTTGTTGTAGTTGTTCTTCAACCAGGACTACCGTCAGTTAGGCTTCTGAGTTCCCACAGGAATACGCAGCAGACCAGAACAGACTGAGCCAGGTGCTGACAGCCCCGTCTGGATGTGCAGTGGCGGAGGTGGTGTTGCCTTGCTAAACTTAATGTCCATCATGTTATGGTGAAACCAAAACGGAAATGTCCACAGTGTGAACAATTAAGTTTTTCAAAGTCTGATTTTAAAAAGGCAGTAGATCTGAGCTATCCTAAAGCTACGTACCTGACACGATGATCACCTACCAACGTGATCTGTTCTGCTTGAGTTATCTGTTGGCATTGGCTAAGGCAACACTGGCTATATGATATGGCTGCGGCTGCCAGTGTTGCATCTGTACTGTTCTGGCTGAGGTGTTGTCTGCCTGCCTGGCTGGGTGTCTGGCTGAAAGGCAGCATGGTTAATGTTGACTAATCTGCACACTGTGTCATGTGCTCGGGGGGAAGGTAGGGGTGGGCTGGCAGTGAGCAATCTGATGGTTCAGACCTCTGCCAGATTAATGGCTCCCATAGCCAATCACACACAGCCGATGGGGGAATCCCCGGGAAACAGATAACCTCCATGGCCAATGGCTGAGCCCGGAGATAAAGAAATTAATGTATAAATACATTTTTTTTAAAGGAAACATCCTGAGGACATCCCCCACTGGCACTGAAATCTCTCTCTCCCTCCTCTCCCTATTTAAGTCATCTGCTTGCACTTCCTCACTCCCCTCCCTCCCTCTCATTAATGATGTAATGTTTCCCTGCAGACGTGTTCTCTGTCTAAACCTAGAAACAAGCACAGATAGGGTCTCCTGCTGAACCGGCGCACTCGTTCACACAGAGGTAGGAGTGAGAGTTCAAAACCCTTCATAATCATTTAGCTTAGTTTATCTATTCCCAGATTGGAAATTCTACACATTTGCTAATTAAATCTGGGTGAAATAAAAAGGTCCATTTCAAAGTGAAAAGGATCACCATGTTTTGTTGTTGGTTTCAGCATCTTTTATTTCCCTCGTGAATATGTTTTCACCTGCTTATCGAGACAGGTTGATCGTGGTTCAGTAAAGCCTTTCAGACCCACCTTTCAGACCCCACCCGCTCAAGACTCACCGTCGATAAACACGGACTTGTGTGTTCCAGCCGACCACCATGTGAATAGTCAAGGTCAACACAGCCAGCAGTCCAACAGAGAGGACTGGGCCGGAGGACGTGAATATGCTAAAATAAGGTGCTGGGAAAAGATGACTGCTGAGTGGACAACTTAAGGAGGTAGAGGTTGTTGTAGTGTGGTAGATTGTGTGTATGTACGTGTGTGTTGAGTGACAGACGGGTAGTGTGTGTTGGGAGTGCTTACTGGTAAACTAGAAGGCCGTCCCTGCATGCTGTCCTCTGTGCCACTCTTGTTGGAAGTCGTGGGCTGGTTGGAGGGGGGAGCACTGGACTGGGAGCTGAACGAGTCCTGGGAGAGCTCCTGATGAGAGAGGGAGGAAAGACGGCGAGGACAAATACATGAATGTGTGTAAAGTGAGGAACCCTGAAAGCCTGAGTAAGCTTCCCAAGCTAATGCCTAGGCCTTAGTTCAGCGGATAGGTGATGTTTTACCTGTGTCGGAGGTGGAAACCCCTGGAAGGGCGACTGCTGCTGCAGGGGAGGGGTCTGGGAGTAGGGTGAGGGCTGGCCCTGCTGAGACTGGCCCTGCTGCTGCAGGGGTGGGGTCTGGGAGTAGGGTGAGGGCTGGCCCTGCTGAGACTGGCCCTGCTGCTGCAGGGGTGGGGTCTGGGAGTAGGGTGAGGGCTGGCCCTGCTGAGACTGGCCCTGCTGCTGCAGGGGTGGGGTCTGGGAGTAGGGTGAGGGCTGGCCCTGCTGAGACTGACCCTGCTGAGACTGGCCCTGCTGCTGCAGGGGAGGGGTCTGGGAGTAGGGTGAGGGCTGGCCCTGCTGAGACTGACCCTGCTGAGACTGACCCTGCTGCTGCAGGGGAGGGGTCTGGGAGTAGGGTGAGGGCTGGCCCTGCTGAGACTGACCCTGCTGAGACTGACCCTGCTGAGACTGACCCTGCTGAGACTGACCCTGCTGCTGCAGGGGAGGGGTCTGGGAGTAGGGTGAGGGCTGGCCCTCCTGAGATTGGCCCTGCTGCTGCAGGGGAGGGGTCTGGGAGTAGGGTGAGGGCTGGCCCTGCTGAGACTGACCCTG